>NC_052626.1:120046919-120280326 GCF_016161935.1 Mauremys reevesii
ACGTACATGTAATATGCTGGGGCACCCTTAGGGGGTGAGCGGGAATGCTTGGACTGTCCCCCACCCATTTTTTAATCCCACACAGGGAAAACACCCTGTTCGCTAGCGGCTAATAAACTAAGAATTTCACGCTACCGGGCACTCACACGGGAGCGGCACACGGAGAGAAAAGCGGGAGGGAAGATGGGTTCACACAGTCCTAGACCCAGGTAGCTTCCTCACCGGACGATGCCAGGCTGAGTCAGCCCACCATGGGTCGGATCTTCTACAGATCCTCTAGGTGGAGTTACTGGGCTTGCTTTAGAATATTTTTGGTCACGAGCTATTGCTCCGCAGAATACTCTGGGCGTCTTCCGGCAACTCTCATTCACACTGTTTACACAAACATACACACCAAGGCCTCGATTCTAAATACCACGATGCAGCTGTACCTTATGTCCAGACTCAATACACTTTCCCTTATGAAGCGGTAACAACCCCTCTTGAGGTGGTAAAAACCCCTCAGCACCAGTGCACCTAATGCATTTCCCTTATGCATTAACCTTATTGGGGGCGGACAAACTAACAGTTCCCCAGTACCGCATACAACTACTTTGGGGGTGGCAAAACTAAGTCCCCAGCATCACATAAACTAATCTTATTGGGGGTGGCAAAACTAAGTCCCCAGCAGCACTTCAAACTAACCTTGTTGGGACGGCGAAACAGTTCCCCAGCACTGCTCTGCATCTGATCTTGCTGCACAGTCAATAAGTTCAGATGGCGTAAGCCCAACAGGGACAGACGGCTCCACAGACAGTCCTCCTCTGATACCCCAACAGAGATTTCAAAAGGTCTCATACCTCTCTTGTGGTGCCATGGGGTTCGAAGGGGAACAATCCGTAGCAGCTGCCTGTGTCTCCGTGGGCGTTGCCATCCCGGACGAGCCCCCAAATTGTCGGAGAAAAACTTAGTTCTCACTTTTTGGTTGGGTGCAGCAAAGTCAGATACTTTATTTTCTCAAGCAATTGCATAGAGGGAGAGAGTGCGCTAGGACACAGGGTTTCCCCCTCCTAGGCAGGTCTCTCTACAGGTAAACAATTACAGCAGCATTTATACCTTTTGTTACATACAGTAATAAGCAACAGCTGCATTTTGTTTATACATAGGTCATCTTGATATCTTATTTTTCTCCCTTCTATTTAGATGCTAGTCTACATTCCTCATTATCGACACAAGGTCGCAACAACTTCTCACACAGTTTTTTCCGACTTGCCTCACACAATCCTCACTTCTAAAAATCTCACGTTATTAGGATTACAGCTAGCCTGACTCTTGCTCTACTTCCACACAATATTGGCTGCAAATATAGAACAGTGGTTGCAACGGTGATCTATACAGGTAAAGATTATGTCACTAACGTCACAGGAGGTGACACGGCATCAGTGAGAATAATATTGAAATACTGCCTCCAGTTTTGGTGTCCTCATTTGAAAAAGATGTAGTGAAATTGGAGCTGGGGCAGCAAAGAGCCACCAAATGTTCTGAGGGCTGGAGAAAAATGTCTTCTAGTGAGCTATTGAAAGAGCTCAACCTGCTTAGCTTATCAAAAGAAGATTGAAAGGTGACTTCATTGAAGTGTTGAAGTGCCTTAATGGAGAGAAAAGATTGGCTATTAAAGGGCTCTTTAATCTAGCAGAGAAAGGCATAACAAGATCCAATGGCTGGAAGGTGGAAAGACACAAATTCATACTACAACTAAGGCACAAATATTCAACAGTGAGGATGGTTCACCACAGGAACAACCTACAAGGAAAGTGATGGATTCGCCATCTCCTGATGTCATTTAATGAAGACTAAATGCCTTTCTGGAATGTTTCAGAGTAGCAGCTGTGTTAGTCTGTATCTGCAAAAAAAACAGGAGTACTTGTGGCACCTTTGTTAGTCTTTAAGGTGCCACAAGTACTCCTGTTTTTTTTCTGGAATGTGTTTGCCCCCAAAGTAGCTATTGTGTCATACAGGAGGCCTGTGATATGCAGGGGGTCAGATTAGATGCTCTAATGGTCTCTTCTGGCCATAAAGTCGACTAATTTCTGAAAAACTGAGTGTAGCATTGGGAGCAGCATCTGATGTTTTCCTGTCTAGCCGGCTTGCTTCCTAGAACGAACGCTCCTTGAGTGGGGTGATCCACAGGGAGTAGCTCAAACATCCAGAGTGCCTGGCCAGGGGCAGGACATTGGCACAGCAAGGGAGGGGTGTGGCAGTGACATCACAAAGATCTCTTGCAGGACCTCAGACTATTGGTCAAAGGTGGTGGGGAGGTGGTGACCTCACAGAGAGATGCTGACATCAGCCAGGCAGGAGAGGGGCAAGGGGCCAGGGAAACCTCAGAGACCCCTGTGGCTTTGCTTCAGCAAGTCTCCTTCTCCAGGTCTCTCTTTGAGGACTGAGAGAGTATTCGGGTTCATGTACGTGAGGGCCAGGAGGAGCCTCTTTTGAATTTTCTCCTTCCCTTTTCCTGATTTTGCTAGAAAACAGCTGTCCCTGTTTAGAAGGTAAGAGCCTCCTCGAGGTTTGAAACCTGTTCAGTCTGATCGATCTGGTGACAGTTGAATTCTAGGCATGGAAAACATAAGCTTAAGGAGGCAGAATTTTATTCCACACCTGAGATTTTGTCCCCTAGAATCACTGGGGACATTAGGATTTGTCCTTTTTGTTTCACCTTTTCCTCCATCCCTCCCTTCCTCCTTTCTCTTTGTCTCTTGCGTCTTTTGTCCTTTCTCTTGTTTCCCTCCCAACACTAGGAGGTAGGGTGTGTGTGTGTTTGTGCGTGTGTGTGTGCGCGCGCGCGCTCTGCAGCTCCCACTGTGGGAGGTCCACCCAAAAATGTGGGGCTGAAGTAGTGCTCGGGCAGTGATCCCCACCGGTGACCTGGGCCATCCTTTGGGCTCTCTGGTGAGAACCCTCAGCCTCCCGTCCTCAGTCTCTACCCTGATTGGCTGAGCAGGGGGTTATTGACAGGGAGGAGAGTGAAGTCCTTGTTATTCTCTTTTAAGACCAAGTAAATAAGTCATAACCAGTCACATGTTTGACAAATGTTGCTGCTTCTCTGCATTAATTGTCTCTGAGCAGTTCATGATTCTCTCTAACTTTGCAGTTCTCCTCAAATACTTGCTGAATAATTACTGTGCGCTGTTGTTGGTCTGGAGCTCATCTGAGAGCACTTTATTCAGGTCATTCAATGTATGAAATTCAAGATCTGATGGTTAATTTGAAAATCAGGGCTCTTGGGTCCTATTCCCAACTCTGCCACTGACTGGCTGCGTGACCTAAGACAAGTCAATTCTCCTTTCTCAGCCTTAGCTTCTCCCTCTTTCAAGTAGGGATAATAATGATCCGCTCCTACCTACCTCAACACACTCACTGTCTCTCCCCACACACAAACAGTCTCCACACTGCAGTTGAAAAGCAGCTGGCAATCTAGTAGGATGCCCATGGAACAATGGGATAGAGAAACCTGCATCACTGAAAGTACAGCTGTGAAGACACCACACACCAGCCTTCCCTAGCTGGCAAGAATCAAACCTCCACAAAAAGCCCCCTATGGTGTCATAGCCCAGCTCCCTAAGCCCTCAGCCTCAACCACTTAACACAGGGGCTTTTCTACACTATGGTTCTGTTCTCACTGAAGGGTCATTTCCAATTGTTTGCTCAGACCAGCTTCCCCAGCACATGCACTGCTGTGCAGCTCTGTACTTGTGGCCATGGCTGAACAGCAAGAATTCCTGCCCATTTCCCTACTGACTGGAGCATGGTTAGAAAGTGTTTCCGGTTAATGATGTAGCTGTAGATTGTTCATTCCCTGCCTTGGGAATTCATACAGTCCCTTTCCCAACATATTTCCAGTACATCAGTCCCTGGCTGGGGTCTCCTGGGCAGTGGAAAACATCCCTTGTTTGGTGCTGCCAAGGGGATCGTGGAGATCTGAGATGTCCCTCGGCTTGGATCAAAGGGGGATGTTGGATGGAATTTATCACACAACCCTCCCTGCTCCCCAGAGCCCCATGGGGAGAATCTAGAGAAGGAGGAGTCATTCCTCACCTGCGCTCCCAGAAGAGCTGCTAGGACTCCTTCCTGCCAGCTACTCACCCCTGTATTCAGCCTCAGCTCCTGGGATCTTTCTGCTTCAAAGGCTCCAGAGTCCTGGGGTGGGGAGGGCTTCACTGCACAGTCTGAAATACAAGGGAGGTTTCTGGAATTGAAGGAAGGAGCAGAAAATGGAGAGGAAAGAAACAGAGAGAAAATGCCTCATCTCTGTCCCCTCCTCCTCCCAGCAAGAAATGTTATCAAGGACCAGCGTTAGGGGAAATGGTGCCCTGGGCAAAACTTGTACTTTGGCACTTCCCCATTGCCCCTGGATGATCCCCCTCCCCCTTTACCGCTAGCTTCTGCACTCCCAACCCTTGCACCTCCTTCACCCCTAACTCCTGCCCCCTCCTGTGCCCTAACCCCTACACTGTGTCCCCTTTGCCTTTAACTCCTGCACTCCCCTCCTGTGCCTCCAGCCATTGCCCCTCTCCTGCACCCCCTTCACCCTAACCCCTGTGCCCCTCCTGTGCCTCCAGCCATTGCCCCTCTCCTGCACCCCCTTCACCCCTAACCCCTGCACCCCTCCTGCACCCACATGGGGACACTAACCTGTGTGCATGGAGCAGCTGGCATTGCTGCCCACTCCTCCCTGGAACGCTGCTCCTCCGGGCACCCCAAGGGGCTGGGGGCAAGAAGTGACATCATCTGAGTTCCCTGCATCCAGGTCACTTTCCTCAGCTGGGCTGCATAAGGGGAGGGCAGAGAGCAGCAGCTTCTGATGCTCCCCTCACAGCACAGCCCAGGTGGGGACAGTGACCAGGATGCATGGAGCACATAGTGTTGCTCCTCGCTCCCCACAACCCTTTATGGGGCCACAGAGGAGCACTGGGGCAGGGGAAAGCAGTGAGCACCTTTGCACTACCACACGGTGCCCTTTGACCCCCTGGAGCCCTGGGCGGCTGCCAGGGGGCCCCACCCCTAAGGCCAGCCAGGCTCCCCAGCACGAACAGCAGAGAACATAGGGAGACTGGCCACACACTGAGCAGTGGTAGCCTGGGGGGCATGTAATGGAGGCTTAGGGGGGCTCAGCCTCCCCAAACCTTGTGTCGCCAAGGGGGCAGTGGGGCCCATGACTAGGGGCTCTGGCTAAATTAGGCCCCCTTGGAAAAGTCTCCCCCATGTCAGCCCCAGGGCTGGAGGAGCTCCCACTCCCTGCTACAGCCCGGGAGCTGCAGCAGGGGCACAGAGCTTCTCTGGTCTCGGGACCACAGCAGGGCAGGGATAAAGGAGTGATAGGGTGGGGCCAGTGGGGGAAGGGGTGGAACAGAGGTGACAGTGGATGGGGCTGTGAGTGGAAGGTGTGGAAGGGGGCAGAGCCACAGACAGAAGTGGGGGGTGATGGTTCCAGTGCTGGGGCCCCCGAACTTGTTCTCCCTTTCCCTGGGCTTTGGCATCACTAGCCTCTGGTTAGTGAGTAGGGCTCAGTGGTCCCCAAAATGTGGGTCATGACTCCTAGGGGGACACAGAGGAACATTCATGGTGGCACCTCAGGGCCTGAGCCAGCCCCCATGGAGAGCAGGGAGGTAGCAGCACTCAGCCCCACTCTGTCCCAGCTCTTCCCCAACTGCACCCTCAGGCTCACAGCTCGGCCTCGACCCCCTTACCCAGGTCTGCACCCCTCTCCCCAGCAAGCAACAGCCCCACTCCCAGCCCCAGTTCTCAACCGCGGCTTCCAAGGGACCACAGCCAGGGATAAGAGGGCACAGTGTGAAATGTTTGGGGACCACTGGTTTAGGGTGATGTTCTCAATCACTTCTATGCAGTCCAATAAAAGCTATTCCTCACCCACCTACCCCTCCATCAGGACAGACTAGGTATCTGCTGCCCTTCACTCATGCAGGAAGGATAACAACATTTCATTCCATTCAATCCTAAAGTGATTTGTAACCCAACACCAGCCAAAACTGGTCATTTTAGCAAAGTGGCCCCATCATGCTCCATACCTGGGCAGAGTAGGTGTGTCTATGCAAACACGGTCTGTTCCTGAAGTCTTTCCCCAGCTCCTCACTAGATGTGAGGGGGGAGCTCATTCAGCCCCTGCTTCCACTTAGTATTTAAAAACTCCATATTGTCCCTATCACTGCCGGCCTTAGATTTTTCCTCCTGTCCCTTTCTTGACAGCTCACATGAGGTGCCTGAGTGGTTAAGGTGATGGACTGCTAATCCATTGTGCTCTGCATGCATGGGTTCAAATTACATCTTTATCAGATACATTTAGTCTTCACCCTCCTTTGTCAACAACCATCTCCCCCTTTGGTACAATGACAGAGCAAACAATGTTGCTTCCTGCAAACAAAAACCTCTCAGAAACTCAGACTCCCCCTTGCTTTAAATAAAATGTCTAAATCCCAGATTTCTAAAAAAATTCTCTCATCCTGTATTTCTTAGTTTTTATCTCAAAAGGTAACATCCTCATCATCTCCCCCAAACACCCTGGGACCTGCCCAAATTATTAAAATACCCCCATCCTGAGCAAGGCCACAACAGTGAACCACAGCTAGTGTCTAGGCCAAGCTGTTCTGAAGGAGGCAACTCAAACATTTTCTCTCTGCTTCCCTTGGCAAAGTCTGACTGAGAAAACAAAATTCCCCAAACTGAAAATTTCCTGCTGAAAAACCAATACTAGTCTGGTTGGGGACTTTGGTTTGAATGTATTATTGTTATTCTCTTCTGATTTCTGAATCAGTTCAGTCTTTGTCCTCCAGGTGTGTTTTTTCAGCTGTTGAGTTGTGGGGGAGAGAGGCCAAGTCATGATGTCTCTTCCCCTCTTTCACAGTTTCTTCCAACTTGCTAGGAAGCACCTTTGCTACGACGTGAGTCAAGCAGTGTCCACTGTCTCTGTGCTACCTCGGAGAAGTCTGCATTGTACACGGTTCCTGGGATAGTCCTTGGGAGTGTGGATACCTTCAATGGGCCAGCAATGAGTCTGGCTCCTCCACTGTTGCACCTGAAAGGCTGGTGGTGGGCATTTCCCAACCTCATAACATATCTCAGTAACACACACAGAGCAAAACTTCATAACTTCCCAACCAATGCGAGCACACACAATCCAACACGATATTAATGTTCAACAGATCAAGACTTTTGAAATCATATCTCATCAGGCAGACTTTGTACAAACCATGTCATCATTATATGAGAGTGGTGAATATGGGGCTTGCAGGGTGCTGCTTTGAGCACAGCGTGCCACACCTGGGCTTACATTGCAATGGAGATGTACCTTAGAGTCCATCTCTCCTGGGATAAAGATGGCAGCAGGGCTGGCCTGGGTCATCTGACTTGGGCTCCTGGAGCTAAAGCTGAGGGGCTAAAAACTGTGGTGCAGATATTTGTGTTCATACTGAAGCCTGTGTTCATACTGAAGCCAGAAACCCTCACCTCTCATGGGGTCTCAGAGGTTGGGCTCAAGCCCATATGTCTGCACTGTAATTTTATAGTCTTGCAGCCCAAGCCCGAGTCAGCTGACCCGGGCTTTGGGACAGGTAACCTTGGTGTGTTAATCACAGTGTAGACATAATGTTAGGATACGTCTACAGTGGAATGAAACACCCACGTCTGGCCCATGTCATATTAATCAGGATCATGCGGCTTGGGCTGGAAAGTTGCAGCGTAAGTGTCTTGGCTCAGGCTCAGTACCCTGCTCTAGGTGCCCAGAAGGTTGGGAGGGACCTTAGCAAGTGGAAATGGTAAAACCGCATTGAGGGGACTGGACCATTGACCTATCAGCTCTTAACACCCAAACTTTCAGTAACTCTGTCAGTGCCTGTGAGTGTAATTTAAACCATAAGAACGGCCACACTGGGCTAGATCAAAGCTCCATCTAGCTCTGAAACTTTTCTTCTGACAGTAGCCAATACCAGGTGCCCCAAAAGCCACTCTCCAAGGCACCACTGGGAGTTGAACCCAGGATCTACTGTTTTCAAAACAGGTGTTTTAACCAGCTAAGCCATGGTGCATGCTGTCAGCTAAAGTCTCATATCTGCCCACATCTGACTCTCTGCCAATCCCCACTGGGCCCTGACAAGCATTGCTCGTGTTTGGATTCTGTAAAGCAGAGGAGCAAGGGAAGGTTTACTCCCGCAGTGTGTGAGTGATTCTTTGCACAGGTCTACGCTACAAAATTAGGTCGGCGTAATTACATTACTTAGGGGTGTAAAAAATTTACACCCCCCCAAGCAATGCAGTTCTATCAACCTAATCCCGGTGTAGATAGCGGCTCAGCTGTCAGAACTTTCTGGAGTTATGAAAGGGGAGGGGCCCAGCCTCTGTTGCAGGAACGCAGGGCAGGCAAGTTCATGGTGGGCATTGTGGGATACTGGTGGAGGCCAGTTATGGTGATATAATGATCAGCAGCATTTACACTGACAATTTGTTGCTTTAAGTTTGCTGCAAAAAGCTCTAGGCCTTTCGTCAAGGTGGTTTTATTTTGTGACCAAAACAGGGCAGTTTTGTCACCAGATGTGGCATTGCAGTCTGTACACCAGCCACAAGCTGCCGACCGAGGGAGCGCTGTGTGTTTTTCACACACCTGAGCAATATAATTCTGCTGAAAAAACTTTGTAGTGCAGACCTGGCCAAAGATTCTCTCTCTCTCTCTCACACACACACACACACCTTGCAAGGAAAACCTCACCTGCTCCTCTGCTTTGCAGAATCCAAACACATGCAAAGCTTGTCAGGCCCTGGTGGGGATGGCAGGGAGTCAGGTGTGGACAGACATGACATCTTAGTCATAGGCAGGTGCTATGGCTTTGCTGGCTTAAAACATCTGTTTTGTAAACAGAAGATCCTGGGTTCAACTCCCAGTAGTGCGTTATTAACTGGCTGTTGGGGCACCTGGTATTGGCTACTGTCAGAGGACAAAATATGGAGCAAGAGGGACCTTTGGGCTAGCCCAGGGTGGCGGTTTTAATTACACTCACAGGCACTGATAATAGTTACTGAAAGTTTGGGAGCTAAGAGCTGATAGGTCAGTGTTCCAGCCCATCACAGATGACCCCTTCCCTCTGGGACAGGGGCAGGACTGAGCTCTCACACCAAATGGCTCATTGTAGCTGCCAGAACCTGTAGGCAGCTCATTTAGTTTACACCGAGGGTTGAGTCCTGCTTTGTGCACTGTGTGTGAGAATGAAAATCCTAAACCACCCTTTGAAATAACAAATGCAGCAGGACGTGTTATTGTCCCTGCCCTAAAGCAGACAGACCAATGGAGAAATGCCATTGAGTCCAGGGTAATACTCCACTGCCATTTTACCTTTTTCGCTTGCTAAACTCCCTCCCAACCGTGTGGGGCCCAGAGCCCAGTATTGGGCCTGAGACGAGATGTCTACACTGCAAATTTACCACCCCACAGCCCAAGCCCTGTAAGCCTGCACTGGCACGGGACAGCCGTGGGTGTTTCATTGCAGTGTGGACATAGCCTAGCAGTATGTCTACACTGTCATTAACACACCCAAGTCACTATTCTCAAACCCTGAGTCAGTTGATTCAAACTTGTGGGGCTTGTGCTGCAGGGTTATAAAATTACAGTGTAGACACTTGGGCTTGAGCCCAGCCTCCGAGACCCCACGAGGGGTGAGGGTCTCCGAGCCTGGGCTCCAGTCTGAACCCAAATGTCTACACTGCAGTTTTTAGCCCCACAACCTGAGCCCCAGGAGCCCCAAATCAGATCATCCAGGACAGCGGGATTTTATCACAGTGTAAGCAGAGTCAGGATGAGCCCCACCCTGACATCTGGTGGTAAATTATGGGGAGTGCAGAAAGAAGTTTCGGTTATTTGCATTGGCACTCCCACCCCACTTAGCATACCGCAAAGCAGCATGGGATGATTATTTTCACAGCTGTGGGACCCCCAATTTCGTTGTTATTGGGGCAGGAGCAATGAAATGTTGTCACCCTGATTGGGTAAATGGGGAACTACAAAATTGTCTTGTGATGGGGGGTTTCATTGTCAGCAGGATAGCGCTTGCTAGACGGGGGACATGGGTTCCAAAACCCATTGGGGAGAGAGGCTGGGAATACGTATCTGTACTTGGTGGTGCAGGCTCCTTGCGTGAGCCAGAAGCACCAGTTCTACCTATGCTTCTCTCTACTGTAGAATGTCAGAGTTAATTTTTGATTCCCTTAAGACTCTAGATGCAGGTTACTGAGCTGAATTTACTGGTACTGGGGCTCCCCTACTATGAGCTGAAATCACTGAAGAGCTGGACTTGCTGAGCTGAGAGCACTGTGCTAATGAGTGGGGGAGCCTGAAGCAATACTGGCAGAGCGGAGTGGAGTAGTTTGTGCAGCCACTGGGTGAGTGGAGCTGAGCAGCTCGTGAGGACGGCTGGAGTGGCTCACAGGACAGCTGGTGGACCAGAGCAGCTGGCAGAGTGGAGCAGCCCACAGAGTAAGCGGAGCTGAGCTGTTTGCGGGGATGACTAGTGGAAGCAGAACCCCACGAAGAGGCAGGGCAGCTGGCCCCAAACCACGTAAGGTGCCCCTTTCTACCTAGGCTGGGGAGGGGGACCTCTGCAAAGAGACTCTTGAACTCTGGGCTGCCTGACCCAGGACAGAGACTTTTGAATTGTGGGACTTTTGGGACTGTGGGTGATTTGGGGGGTTGCTGGACTCAAGGGCCCAGAGAGAAGGACACGGCCCAAGTTGCTGGGGTAGGTCTTTGCTCACGGTTTGACCTATGAACTCTAGTTGAGATATTTTCCAAATTTCATGCTTGTTGTTGTTTATCTTATGTAATTAAACCTTTTCTGCTACACCAAGAGTCTGTGCTTGCGAGAGGGGAAGTATTGCCTCCTTGAGGCGCCCAGGGGCGTGTGTAAGATTTTCCCAGGTCACTGGGTGGGGGCTCGAGCTGGTTTGCATTACGTTGTGGGGAAGGGACCCCTAGGTATTGAGCCTGGCCCTTGCTGCTACCATTTCAGCCTGGCAGAGGGGTTACAACAGTATAGATGCCCTCTCAGGGTATGTCTACATTGCAATGTAAGCCCAGGATTAGCAGAAGTCATGTCAGCAGCCCCAACACATAAACATAAACCGCGAGGAAAAGACCCACCCCCAAATAAGCTGGACAATGTCCTTCTCCCTACGGTTCGTAAGTCCAGCAACCAAAAGTCCTTTAACATGAGCCATCCCCTCTCTGCACCCCACTCACAGCTGTTGTCCTTAGTCAGTGCAAGCCCAGAGGTGCCTCTGTAAAGTTCATCTGCCATCCTGGGTGGAAACAGGGGAAAATAAGAAGGCACCGTACTCACTATGTTGTCTAGGGACTCACTCATCCCTCGACAGCCACCCTGTCCTAAAGTTAGTTTAACCCCTAAATTTTAGTATTGGGACCCAGGCCCTGGCCCCCTTGGCTTTGGAACCCATGTCCCCTGCTTAGCAAGTGCTATTGAATTGAGGGTGAGGCCTTCAATCAGGGTCTGCCAAGCACAGTTGTGCTACCCTTGATTCACACAACAAGGATAACAACCCTTTATTTCTCCTGCCCCTATAACATGGAGACTGCGAATCCAACACCAGCCAAAAGTGATCATTTCAGCAAGCAACCCAACATATTTCCAACATACTATAAAATCCACATTCTGACTCATACACAAAACCTTGCAAGAAAATCTTCCTGAGGGAGTCTGAAGCACCTGCTACTGGAGGGAAGGAGGGATCTATGGGTTGGGATTGAGGGGCACTGGAAATAGGAGGGGTCTGTGGGTTGGGACAGAGGAGAAGGGTGAAGAGGAGTAGGCTCTGGTTGGGAGTGAGGAGCAGTGAGCATAGGAGTGGTTGCTGGTTATGATTATGGTGTCTGTCTGTATGTATAATTTTGTAGTTGAAGTTATAAGTATTGGCTCTATACTGTCTGTATTTTGTATTTGTGCTCTACTTCTGGGTGACATCCCAGACAAGTTAGTGTTAGCTCTGCCTAGCCTGCTTGATGGCCCATTAAGGACCATCAGCTACACAATTGACCCATGGAGAGAAGGCAGACGCCTTGTGACTCAGCAAAGTATGCAGGGACTGGCCCATGTGACTCCAGACTCCATTTTGCTGTAATTTTCCACAGTAAGGACAAAGAGGTTCTTACACCTGGAAAAGCCTATATAAGGCTGATGCCTCATCTCCATCTTGTCTTCAATCCTGCTTCTTACCTCTGGAGGGACTTTGCTACAAACTGAAGCTCTACACAAGGGACTGATGACCCATCCCAGCGGGGGATGTACTCCAGAAACTTGATTTGAACCTGCAGTTTACTCTATCACTGCTACAAGCCTGAACTAAGAACTTTGCCATTCCTGTATGTAACTGATTCCATTTAACCAATTCTAGCTCTCATCTCTATCTTTTTCCTTTTATGAATAAACCTTTAGATTTTAGATTTTAAAGGATTGGCAACAGCGTGATTTGTGGGTAAGATCTGATGTGTATATTGACCTGGGTCTGGGGCTTGATTCTTTGGGATCGAGAGAACCTTTTTCTTTTATTGGGGTGTTGGTTTTCATAACCATTCCTCCCCAGGATGAGTGGGACTGGTGGTGATACTGGGAGACTGGGGTGTCTAAGGAAATTGCTTATGTGACTTGTGGTTAGCCAGTGGGGTAAGACCGAAGTCCTTTTTGTCTGGCTGGTTTGGTTTGCCTTAGAGGTGGAAAACACCCAGCCTTGGGCTGTGACTGCCCTGTTTGAGCAATTGGTCCTGAATTGGCACTCTCCGTTGGGTCCCGCCAGAACTGCATCGTCACAAACTGCTCTGCTAGAAATACCCCCAGGTGTCTGCTCGCCCCAGAAAGAGGAAAAAGAGAACCCCCCTGTCACAGAGTCCTTGGGCAATGCTCTGGAACTGCTCCCCACAAACCCAGTCAGGACTTTGGGGAGCCTTCTCTCCCTTGGAGCAGACTTTTTTAGGGCAAGAAGCTTACACGCCCTCCGTGCGCTTCCCACAGCGAGCCCACCCGAGCGGGGTCCTGGGAAAGCCACAGGGTCCTGCACCCCCACTTTGCAGTCAGATGTGACTTTCAGCCAGCCAGTAAAACAGAGGTTTATTAGATGACAGGAACACTGTCTAAAACAGAGCTTGTAGGTACAGCGAATGGGACCCCTCGGCCGGGTCCATTTTGGGGGGCAGTGAGCCAGACCCCCATGTTTGCACTTCACTTCTTGTTCTCAGCCAGCTCCAGACTGAAAACCGCTCCAGCCCCTCCTCCTTTGCTCAGTTCCTTTCCCGGGCCAGGAGGTTACCTGATTTCTTTGTTCTCCCACACCTTTAGCATCCCCTTGCAGTGGGGGAAGGGCCTGGTCATTAGTTGCCAGGCGACAGAGGGTCGGCCAGGAATTGAGCCCCCTCCCACAGTATTTAGAGAAAACATTAAGAACATTCCCAGTTTGTCACACCCACACTGGGCACTGTCCTTGGCTCCAGGCTGCTGTCCCAGGGTGCGGGTGGGGACTGATTGTTTGCTGCTGAGGAGGGAGCCAGCAGAGGCCTCTGGTGCTCTGCTCCCAGCATCTGCCCGGCCCAGGCTGTCCTCTGCCTCAGCTGCTGCTCCCGGCCTGCTCTAGAGTCAAACATGCTGGGCCCCCAGGGGAACAGAGGCTGGAACAGGGCAGCAGCCTGGGTTGGGCTGGGAAGATGCTGGGAGTTCTCGTTCCCTGAGAACTGGCCTGGCTCCCTTTGCAGCAGCAAACAAACCAATTCCATGTCCCCTCCCCAGAAAAGCCAGCCTGGAGCCAAGGGCAGCAGGGGACGATTCCCTTTAGTTCCCACCGAGGCAGGAGAGAACCCAGGGTGTTTCTAGCAGAGCTTATGGAACTGACATGGGGAAACCAGCCTTTAATAACAGGCAGTCCAAGTTTAAGCTAAGTGTTTTTAACAATTTCTACAACATTAAATAACCCTTCACTCATTGTGTCACTATCCATAAAATTGCTTCAGCCTTATAGGTTCCCAAGTGCACAACTAAACATCTCTTCAAATCCAAGGGAGTGGAGATCAGTCAGTTTTCAGAGTCATCCCACATAAAAGAACCATGTTGTGGTACATACTGGCCCCATCATGTGGCCATCGCCTTTCCCTCCTCTCTGTTAAAAGTTTTAGTATTTTTCACAGAAACTTTCTTCCCTCAGGAGAGACCTGGGAACCAGGGCTGCCAGCCACACAAACACCTTTAAGACGAGGCATCATCTGTCAAAAAATGATCTCCCTTCTTCAGTTCAGTGACAGCCTGAAATGCTACTTATCCGGGCAGAGCCAGAGGATTGAAAGCAGCTACATCAAACCTCTGTGTAGCTAGCAGGAATGAATACAAACACTCCCTCATATCTGAAGAGATGTTTAGTTTTACCCTTGGTAAACTACAAGACTAAAGGGAAAGGCAGTGGTGGTGTCAGATATAAAGAGTGAAACATGAAACAATCATCATAGTTATACCCATACTGACTGCAAAATCTTTCTATATTCTTCTTATTATCATCTGTGTATTATTTACTTTGGCATCTAGACATTGACTAGACCTTGACCAAGAAATTTGGATCTTGATAAAATAATCGACTATCCTTGGTTAAGGCAATGGACTTGATACCCACTTGGGTGTCTCCACGCAGGTTCAAGTACTGACAACAGTGGCTGCCTTTTAGCCATAGCTTTTAATCAGGGCAATACATTGATATGAACTCCAGTAAAATCATTTCCCAGCCCGAGTCCTTCACCCACATTCCTTAGGGCATTGGGCCACCATGTGAACATTTCATTTCCCGCCTCAATTTCCCACAGAGACACAATTTCCTTTGCACAGATCCATGAACAGGAAAACCTCCCTGTGTCTCTTGTCTGAGCCAGGGAATTCAATTCTATTGAAACCTTCTTTCCTGCAATGGCAATGGTCAGACAGAGGGGACATGGCCACCTTCACCTCTGGCAGTGAGAGATTGGCTCAGCTCTTTCTTTATGCTGCTGTTGTTAGTCCATGAAACATCAGGGATGGAATGCAAGGCTGAGTTCATGCACCAACCCCCTGAAGAATTTCAGTGCCCCAGAGAAATCCTGACCCCGGCTATTGGAATGATATGGTGGAGATTCAAATAGGAAAGGGACTGGCTGAATTGTCAGTGTGGGGAATGAACAACAGTCTATAGCAAACCACAAACACACTCTAATCATGCTCCAGCTGGAAGGGAAATGGGTGGGATCTCTTGCTGTTCAGCCATGGACACACTTACAGTAATGCACAGCTGTGAGTGTGCTGGAGAAACTGGTCTGAGCAATTTGAAGTGACAATTCAGTGAGAACAGAATCATTGTGTAGTGAAGCAGCTGTATATTAAGTAGTTGTGGCCAAGTGGTTAAGGTAATAGACTAGAAATCCATTGGGGTCTCCCCATTCAGGTTCAAATCCTGCCAACTACGGAAGCATTAGTATGCTGTCATTGCTGTTGTCTTAATGCCTGAGCCAAAGTGGAGCCTGATCTGGTTTCACTGTGAGGCTGTCTACACTTATGATACTCCTATAGCACTGTGGAGAAGACAGTTGCTACAGTGAGGGGAGGGGTTTTCCATCCCTGTAATAGCTGCATTGACAGAACAATCTTTTCTTTCATTTAGCACTATCTAACCATGGCTTAGGTCAGCTTAATTATACTGGTTCTGGGGTTTTTCACACCCTGAAAGACGTACTTGTTAGAGGGTTTATCCCATCACCCTCCCATTCCCTGGTCCTTCTCACGTGACCAGAGAGCAGCAATACATGAAGTTCAAGGGTGCAAACAATTTGATGTTTATTGGAGTAAACTTCCAGCAAGCAATGATTCCAATTTCCTTCCTCAGTATCTCCTTTCCCAGCTCTGACACCACAGGGGCTTGCCTGTGTCCCTGTTCCCATTCCCTGTTCCTATTCCTCCCCTTACCAAAACATAATTCCAATTCCCCTACCCCCATTCCCATTCCCCCCCTTACTTCCTGATTGACTGCAGACTATATAGTAAAACTTGAGTTCTGCTTAGCTATATCTTAACCAATCATTTTACTGAAATGTAACTAACCAATCCTAACATATTGTAACATGATTATCTAACCAATTATACCCCACCACCTTAATTGGTTTACACCCAACAAATTAATTATACAGCAGACTGAAACAATCACACCACCAGATGGAGATTATACAGACAAGCAATAGGAAAGTGGGGACTACAGTGACAGAACAACAAAGAAATGAGGATTTCACACCCTCACTTATTGCTAAGTGAGTTGTTGCCAGACAGGATGCTATCATGGTAGAGGTTGTGGGTGCTGGTTGCTTAACTATCTGGCCCCCAGGGCAGGATTTTGAGGTTCACCATTTCTTTCTCAGAATGCTAGCACCCATCTTTTGTTCACTTAAAACGCGAGCAGGGAGATTACAACTGTTAGGATATAGATATTCAGGCCTGTCTGCAAAGGCCTATACTTTAAGAATTTAGGTGTATTCTTATCACTTAGCTAGTTATAGAGGTATAAAAGAGAGAATCAAAAATCACTGTCTGTGTAGTGGCCTTCTCTCACTGTGACAGTCTGAGGCCTAGTTCTTTAGCAGCCATAAACTGGGAAATGTATGGTCACGTCCTCACATTCCAAACTAGTCATATTAAAATAAGGCAATCTGGGGCTGTTAGGAAGGTGATTCGATCTATCACCTCCAGAGAAAGGAAAGAGCCTAAAAATTTAGTTTAATAGTTTTCTGTCTGGTAAGAACTCACTTATCAATAGACACAGCTGAAGAACCCTTATGTCTGTATAGATGTAGTTGTGAAATCCTCACTTCTGTATTGTTTTGTATGTTTATTTGCATGGTCTCTGTCTGGTTCTGTGATTGTTTCTGTCTGCTGTATAATTAATTTTGCTAGGTGTAAACTAAATAAGGTGGTGGGATATAATTGGTTAGCTAATCATGTTACAATACGTTAGGATTGGTTAGGTAAATTTTAGTAGAATGATTGGTTAAGATATAGCTGAAAATATTACTATATAAATTAAGGGCAAACAGGAAGTAAGTTGGAATTCAAAAATAAGGAAAAGGAATTTGAATTTAAGCTTGCTGGAAGTTCACCCCAATAAACATCAAATTGTTTGCACCTTCGGACTTCGGGTATTGTTGCTCTCTGTTCATGCAAGAAGAACCAGGGAAGGGTGAGAGTGAAGGAATAAGTTCTCTAACAACAACACCGCAGAACTCATGGAGCTCCAGGAAACATGTAACTTCAGGTCCGGGTGAGTGTGTCTAAAAATCAGCTGTGCTGTAGAAGGTCTCTAGGAGTTGAAAGAGATGTGCCGTCTCGACCTCCCTAAAGAGTTCATCAACTATTAATGAAAACTAGGGTTCATAAGTCATCTTTTTTCTAGCAGGAGGATGGTGGACTGGTCTAATGGGCTAGTTTTAAGACTCTTTTTTCCTATCTCTTGGGTGTTCTAGTCTCTGCATAGAGACGTGGTTTCAAATCCCACTCCTGACATGACCATTTAATTTTATACAGAGAAAATGGCCTGACTTCAATCTCCTTTGGAACAATAGAACAGCATTTGCTTAGCTTTTCTATTCCAGTAGTTGTGAGAGAAGCTCCAAACCAGGAGGAAACAGTGCCTGTTCTCTCTACTCATCAATTTTTGTCTTCCTTTATTCCAAGCCATTTTCTCAAATACATCCATATTTCCCACACTTTTATGAAACTTTAGGGTCATCATTTAATTGCCACACAACTGTATTTATGAAGTGAAGTGAAACACAATATTTTTTGGATATTCTTGCAGAAGAGTTTTGCTTTCTGACCTGGAATTGAACAGGGACTACCCGAGGGGGACAATGCTACTCCCTTTTCTTGGCTCATCCAAAAAACATACGTTCGTGGTGCCCTTTGTTTCCCTGTTCTTCAAACACCTGTCAGGGATGGCCTAGGGAGACTTGGTCCTGACTCTCGGGGTCCCTCCCTGCCCTACCTTTCTATATGATTCTATTGTGTGGGTTTGTACTGTGTCATTGTTCCACGCTGAGCTGTTTTGCACAGTGTCACTTTGCACTCTGACGCATTGTTTCATGTTGTATGGTTTTTGCACTGGCTTGTGTTGTGTTGGTTTGAGCTGAGCTCTTTTGCAGTGTGTCATTTTGCCCTATGGGGCATTCATTTGCATGGTGCTGAACTGTGGGGCTTTGCACTCCTATGTATTGTCACTTTGTGCTGTGGAATGTCAGTTCACGCTGAATTGTTAGATGTTAGATTGGGGTGTTTTCACTTTTGTTGTTGTTTATATTATATTGCGATGGCACAGAATTATAGAGCTGTACGGCTGCAAGGGCCTTGGAGAGGTCATGAAATCCAGCCCTCTCTGCTGAGGCAGGGCCAAGCAGAGACGATGCGTCAGGGGACCATGTGGGATCAAGTGCCCACAGTATCCGGCCCAGGCATGGAGCAGAAGGAGGGAACCAGAGCCAGAGCAGGTTGTCTATGGGACCAAGTATATGGAGAGTATCCTTGACAGAGGTTTGTTCAACCTGTTCTTAAAAACCTCCGAGGACAGAGACTCCACAGATGCCCTTGGGAGCCTATTCCAGAGCTTAACTACCCTTAGAGTTAGAAAGCTGTTCCCAACATCTAATGTGAATCTCCCTGGCTGCAGATTAAGCCCATTACTTCTTGTCCTACCATCAATGGACATGGAGAACAATGGATCATCGTCCTATTTATAATGACCAAACTTTTCTCTCCGCAGTCATCCGTTAAATGGTTATTATCCCCTCTTCTTTCCTGGGGTAGAATGGAAGAGGAGAAAATTCTATTTGTTCTTTCTTCATGTTTTACTGAAGCTCAGAGAGGAAGGAACCTGACCTGCTTAAGACTGTAGAGAGGACAGAGTTTATTTCATTTTGGGCTGTGACTATAAGCAGAAGAGTGACACCTAAAGGCTGTTGCTGCTGCCCAATATGGGGCTTAAACTCATGATGGCAGGATTAAGAGTCTCATGCTCTACCAACTGGGTTAGCTGGATTTGAAGTCAGTCAACTGCTCAGTCGCAGTGAAGAAGGAGTCCTGAGGGTGTTTATTTGCGGAGCTGGGGTTCCCTGTTTGACATTTGCCTTCTTTCCTGGTTCGTTATGTCTCCAGCTAGCAAACCGGAGCTGTCACAAGGCTGGTTAGATGCTGCTCTCTAGACCAGAGAGCTGGGGTTGATTTAGCATGCTGTCGCTATCAGCTGGTCAGAGTAACCAAGGAGGGAGGGTGGAATTTAGGATTCTCCCACCAGGGGGAGGTGCTGTTGGACTCATCTAGTGGAGGAGAGTCTGAAAAAGCTTCTCAGCTCCCAGAAATGGGGTATAGAAGATGGTTCCCTGCATGCCACACACACATTTTCACAGGGAATCAGGTCCCCTGGGGAAAAACTCAAAAGAAGCCCAGGCCCAGGGGTGTCAGAGAAGGGAATCACTGTTTGCCTTAAGAGGTGGGTGAGGGAAACCTGCAGGTCCTTCGCTAGGGTGACCAGGCAGCAAATGTGAAAAATCAGGACAAGCAGTGGGGGGTAATAGGAGCCTATATAAGAAAAAGACCCCAAAATTGGGACTGTCCCTATAAAATCGGGACATCTGGTCACCCTATTAGATCCCTCCAGCATCTGATATAACCATTTGTGGGGAAGGTGAGGAGGACAAGGAGAAGGGAAAAAGTCTTGTAGCTGTTGTGTGATCACCATGCTGCCAGCAGAAGGGTCCGGGGGGGGCGGGGTCAGCACTGTGGTTGCTTGTTTAGGACACAGAACTCACAAGATGGCAAAGCTCACAGCCCTGTTACACGGAGTCAGAATGTGATCAGCTCACACTGAGGGGGAGCAACACCCCTCCCTTGGCCTCTATGCCAGAGCTCCTATCAGCTCAGTGTCCTTCCTGCAAGAATCAGCTGCTGAGAGGGTTGCAATGGGTTAAATGAAGGCAGAGGAGGATTGTTCCTCATGGGTGTTCTTTGTGTTGCTCTGTGATCCTGCTGGAGGAAGCATCATTTGAGTTTGTTTCAGTGGCTTGGGTTGGGCTCAGGTTGTGACCCTGAGCACAGGGGTTCCTGCACTCTCTGCTCTTAACCCCTCAGGGAGTGGACAATGGAGCAGTTTCAGAAAGTGGATAGAAAGTAGCCTAACAAAGTGTAGCATAAGTGAGAAGAAAAACATTAACAACGTTTTCTCTATTAATGACTTCACGTTAAAGGGTTGAAACTGGGACGCAGACTGTGCTGGGTGGGGTGTGTAGTGATGTAAAGACCGCTTCTAAACTCGAGGAATGACAGGCTCCTGCTCCTAGAGCGGTCTGCAGTGCCGGACTGGTTGTTTCAATGGACCCTGCCATCCCTCCTTTTCGGGACTCTGTGTGCGGGGGCTATGTGACCTTGTGGCGGGGGAGGACGGTTACAGATTCCCCTTCTGCGTGGCTCTGTGGTCCAGGACAAGGACCGCTGCATAAGATCTGTAACCGCCGTCCCCCGCCACAAAGTCACGTACCCCCCCACCCACACAGAACATGAAAACCACCTCCCAGACCGACCAGGGTGCCTACTGACTGCACTGTGTGTGTGACCTGCTGCTGATCCTGCCCCCGTGTCTGTACCCTGGTAAAGGTGACTGTCCTATGCAATTACCAACCCCCTTCCTCCCCGCTTCAAACACAGTCTTCTGTACAAGAACATGACGGAAACAGTAATTAACAGCAAAGTATTTTTAATAATCAACTAGACAGGGGATGAAACTGGGATTGGGGCTTGGGTGAGTCAGGAAGGGAAGGACTTCTCAAAATTTAGGGAATGAGAGCTTTTTGGTAATTAAGCACTCTGCAGGGGTGAAGTGACAGTTTTCATGGCCCTTGGCACACCTCCTTCTTGGTACTTTGGGTGAGGGGGGTATGGGACTTTGTGGCGGGGGAGGGCGGTTGCAGATACAGTGCAGGGGGGCTCTGTCCTCCTGCCTGCGGTCCTGCAGAACATCCACAAGGCGCCGGAGCGTGTCCGTTTGCTCCCTCATTAGTCCAAGCAGCGTTTGAGTCGCCTGCTGGTCCTCTTGACGCCACCTGTCCTCCCGTTCGCTATGTGAGCGCTGGTACTGAGACGTGTTCTCCCTCCACTGGGTCTGCTGGGCCGCCTCGGCTCAGGAGCAGCCCATAAGTTCAGCGAACATCTCGTCCCGTGTCCTTTTCTTTCGCCGCCTAATCTGTGCCAGCCTCTGTGAGGGGGATGCTGGGGCAGGTCGGGAGACAGTCGCAGCTGTGTGATGGGAAAAAGGGAGTGAATTCCTTACAAAGATACATTTTTGCCAACAATGAACATAGTATAGTCTGTCTCTGTGAACAAGACCATGCACAGCACCTATCTCATGCGCACTCAGGACAAGTTCGAATTTTCGGCCTTCGCATTCATTGCCTGGGGTCTTGCACTGGAAATCAGACAAGCGGGGCAGGACAGCAGAATCCATGGAGCAGGCAGGCATGGTAAGCCATAGACTTTTGGCTGCTTAAAACTTAATGTATAGCAGTGCCCTCCTGCTGCAGGCAATCCGGAAAGCATGAACTCTGCCCCTTTTCCACCCCCTCACGGCTGTCCCCGGGAAAGATCCCTGTATGCTGCCCCTCTGCAGCCTCCACCACATGGCTGTAAACCGACGTTTATTGTTATGCAAAGGAACAGTGAAGCATTCCCAATACTAACATTACCCTAATTCCCCTAATTCAATGCAGGAGTCAAAGCGAGATCACCCTGAGGAGGATCACTGACACAGATAGAGAGCGCATGCTGCATGAAAGCCAGCACAAACCGGGGGCCTATGCTGCCATGCTCGTGGAGGCAATGCTCCCAGAGTACCTGATGATTGCCTGGCGTGGAAAAGTGTCCTACCACGGAGCACCCAATAAGGCAGCTCTCCCCAGGAACCTCATGCGTAGGCTTTTCGATTACCTCCAGGAGAGCTTCGTGGAGATCTCCCATGAGGATTTCTGTTCTATCCCTATATATATTGACCTTCTTTTCGCATAGTTAATATTCCTGTTCTGTTAGAAATAAATGTTTACATGTTTAAAGCACTTACTGACTGATCCTTCCCCTGATTCAGGGTCCGGGTTAACGGCCGGGGAGGGTTGGTAGGGGATCTCCGTGAGGGTGATGAAGAGATCCTGGCTGTCGGAGAAATCAGCGCTGTAAGCGCTGTTGACTGCCTCGTCCTCCTCATCTCCTTCCTCATCTTCCCCGTCTGCGAACATCTCCGAGGAACCAGCCATCGACACTATCCCATCGTCAGAGTCCACACACACTGGTGGGGCAGTGGTGGCAGACCCACTGAGAATGGCATGCAGTGCCTCGTAGAAGCGGCATGTCTGGGGCTGGGATCTGGAGCGTCTGTTTGCCGCTTTGATTTTTTGGTAGCCTTGTCTCAGGTCCTTGATTTTCACGCGGCACTGCATTGTATCCCGGCTGTATCCTCTGTCTGCCATGGCTTTGGAGACCTTCTCGTAGGTCTTTGCATTCCGTATTTTGGAGCGCAGCTCCGAAAGCACATACTCATCGCCCCACACAGCGATCAGATCCAAGACTTCCCGGTCAGTCCATGCTGGGGCCCTCTTTCTATTCTGAGATTGCATGGACTCCTCTGCTGGAGAGCTCTGCATCGCTGCCAGTGCTGCTGAGCTCGCCCCAATGTCCAAACAGGAAATGAGATTCAAACTGGCCAGACAGGAAAAGGAATTCAAATTTTCACGGGGCTTTTCCTGTGTGGCTGGTCAGAGCATCCAAGCTCAGACTGCTGTCCAGAGCGTCAACAGAGTGGTGCACTGTGGGATAGCTCCCGGAGCTATTACCGTCAAATTCCATCCACACCTAGCCTAATTCGACATGGCCATGTCGAATTTAGCGCTACTCCCCTCGTCGGGGAGGAGTACAGAAATCGAACTAAAGAGACCTCTATGTCGAACTAAATAGCTTCGTTGTGTGGACGGGTGCAGGGTTAATTCGAATTAACGCTGCTAAATTTGACATAAACTCCTAGTGTAGACTAGGCCCAAGCCTTCTTAGTGCAGTTGGCAGCGTGTCAATCTCATAATCTGAAGGTCCTGAGTTCAAGCCTCAGAGAAGGCAATTGTTTCTGCTTCAGATTTTCTAAAGGAAATCAGAGAAAAGGAACTAGAGGAGAGTGTCAAATATCAGAGGGGTAGTTGTGTTAGTCTGGATCTGTAAAAGCAACAAAGAGTCCTGTAGCACCTTATAGACTAACAGACATTTTGGAGCATGAGCTTTCGTGGGTGAATACCCATGCATCCGACGAAGTGGGTATTCACCCACGAAAGCTCATGCTCCAAAACGTCTGTTAGTCTATAAGGTGCCACAGGACTCTTTGTTGCTTTTAGAGGAAAGTGGTTTCTAGACACTCTAACACATACACAAACTTTTCTAAGGAATCAATTTTTCCTTCTCTATGGAGTTTGTATTCTCCATAATGCAAAATAAAACAAAAACATGCAAGTCCAAGCCTAATACAGTATGAAACTCAATACAGATAAAATCTCACCCTCAGAAATCTTCCAATAAGTTTTGTTTGCAGACTAGACTTATTTTTTAGTCTGGGCCCAATCTTTTCACCTGGTATAGTCCTTGTTCCAGCTCAGGTGGTAGCTAGGGGATTTCTCATGACTGCAGCCACCTTTCTTCTGTTTCACCCCCTTATGCAGCTTTGGTACAAGGCAGGAATCTTTTGTCTCTCTCCTGGGGAAGAGCCCCAGGTTTCAGATGGATTCCTGTACCAGGTGACATGATCACATGTCCTGTGAGACCCCAAGCCTTCATTCTTCCTGGCCTGACTCACAGATGGTGCAGGACAGAGCCATCTCCAGTCGATTGTCCTGGTTAATGGGAGCCATCAAGATTCCAAACCACTATTAATGGCCCACACTTTGCATAATTACAACAAGACATCAGAGTTATAGTTCATATTTCTAGTTTCAAATCCAAGAATGATTGGTTCATACAAATAGGATGAACACACTCAGTAGATTATAAGCTTTGTAATGATAGTTTACAAGAGACCTTTTGCATGAAGCATAGTCTAGCTACATCATATTCAAACTCATTAGCATATTTTCATAAAATCACATGGAGTGCAACATCACAGCAGGGAAAGGGTTTTACTGCAGCACCTGGGAGCAGACGAGTTTCATGTTCAGGCTGTGGTATGAGTTCCTCCAGGTTTCTCGTAAGCACACAGGGACCTTAGCGGGTGCTCTCGATACAGGAATGGCCCAGATATGATAAAGTGTTGGGGATTGCATTTTCCTTTTTTATTTGTGTATTTCCAATGACATTTCTGTTTGTGATTTTGTTTTGCTTTGTATAACTGTGTTTTCTCCTGGATTTGATATTTAACTAAAAAAAGAATAAGCTCTCCGGGCGCCAGATGGAGGATCAGGCTGTGGCTAAGAGAGCGAGAGTAGCAGGTTTTCTGTATTGTTTCCTGCTCGCATTTTCTTGATCAGTTTCTCTTCTGCATGACATTTGCCTCTTTCACATGTGAGCCTGGCTAGCTCAGTTGGTAAAACATCAGTGTTTTAATCTCAGGGTCCAGGGTTCAAGTCCCTGCTCAGGTGCAAAAGCAACCTTTCCACAGAAACTGAACAAGGCATATTGCCAGGATGTTATCTGACTTCACTTTTTTTCCCCCCAGGACTTCACCTTTCCTAGGAAGGGCCATGTACTGCCTGGGACTGAAGGGACAACTTCCTCACATGCCCACTGGCCTCTCAGTCTGGATTAAGAAAGACTTCTGGGAGCTGCAGCAAACTGCTGCATGCCAACTTGGTGAGCAAATGCAGGGCTGCCCCCACAGTGTCATCCCCACCAGAACTCAGTAGAGGTCTGGGGGTTCCCTATTGGTCCCATGGTGTAAGAGCAGCACTCGGGACTTTGAATCCTGCAATCTGAGTTGAAGTCTCAGTGGGATCTGAGAACAATTCCTGTGCCACAAACCCTGCTGGGTCTTCCAAGGTTCTATCTTGCTTTCTCAAATGCCATGGTAGCCTGTCTTTCATCCGCTAGCTGTTGTGACTTGAGCGCAAGAGGGGACGTTTGATCCAGAAGCCTGGCTGTGCCTGGAGTCCTGTAGGTAGGGATGCGAGCTCCATTTCCTCTGAGTCCTGAAGCTGGGCTGCAGCCTGGCCTAGGAGGCAGCCCTATTGGTTGACTTACTGGCCCAAAGTCACATGGGCGGTGTTGGCGTTCCCCAGGAATGCTGAAGGGCCTAAGGGAGGGAGGCTTAATACGCCTCCCTATCAGTCAGGGCGGAAGAGGAGGGCTGCAAGAGTGGGCAGGTTAATGAGCTGGGCCTTCTAGCATTTGGTTGGGGACATGGTGGGGAAGCAAACTGGGAGAAGTGGTTGCTGGCCTGTGAGGAATGGCTAAGCCGGTGGCGTAAGTGGACCTTGTCATTAGCCTACAAAGTTGTGATGCTCAAGACCTATCTTTTGGCGGTGAGGAATTTCCTCAGCCATGTATATCCCCCTGCTCCACGAGTGCTGCTGAGACCGAACATGATGACCTTCTACTTCTTGTGGGGCAATAGGATGTCCCTACCTAGTCAGGAGAAGTGTGGCTTTTCTGTCGTATTAGAAGAGGGGTTGGGCCTGGTGGGCTTTGAAGACTTTTATGGCTCTACTTTTTTGTTTTTCAATTTTCAGTGGGTGGCTGAGCTGGAGGTCAGGTCAGGCCCGAGGGGAATGGTGGGGCAACCACAAAGAACGCAACTGACTCTTCCAATATGGCCGTATTTTTTTTTAACCTCACTGGGTGCAGCACCGGGTATGGGATGGCCGATGGTGGGGGAAGGGGGAGGCCCCACCTCTAGTGTTCTTCTAGTCCCACCTTACACCCTACTGGGTTTTCAGTGGGTGGCTAGGTGGAAGGTGCTTGCAGGATGGCTTCAGCTGCAACAGTGGCTGCCCTCACAGCAGTGGCGGCCACAGCAGCGAGGCCCCGCCCCCTTCGGCTCAGTCTGAACAGAGGTCAATGTACCACTGGGTAAGACAGGCTAATTTTAAGGAGCTTCCTCTGAAGGGGAGCAATTGTCCCCAGAACTTACTGACAGGAGCTTTAAAGTATTTGCAAATGTGCACAGCCAGCATGTGCAGAGCAAAGGCTGCCTGGGGCACTGTGTCAGGCTCTGGCACTGCTTGAGACAATGGACCATCTTCAGCCACCAGGTGACCCAGGATCTAAGGCAGGAATGGGGTGAGGAAGCAAGTCAAGCTGAGCAAGGCAGGCAAAAATTCATCTCGCCTTCGTGGGCGCTTGCAATGATGCCCTTTATTTGCCAGGGCTGACAAAAACATCCCAGAAAGAGAAGCAGCAGGGTTATTCTATCTGCTACCCAAGATCCATAAACCTAGAAATCCTGGATGATCCATCATTTCAGGCAATGGCACCCTGACAGCAGGATTGTCTGGCTGTGTAGACTCCCTCCTCAGGCCCTACGCTACCAGCACTCCCAGCTATCTTCGAGACGCCACTGACTTCCTGAGGAAACTACAATCCATTGGTGATCTTCCAGAAAACACCATGCTGGCCACTATGGAGGTAAAAGCCCTCTACACCAACATTCTACACAAAGGTGGACTACACGCCGTCAGGAACAGTATCCCCAATAATGTCACGGCTAACATGGTGGCTGAACTTTGTGACTTTGTCCTTACCCATAACTATTTCACATTTGGGAACAATGTATACCTTCAAGTCAGTGGCACTGATATGGGTACTTGCATGGCCCCACAGTATGCCAACCTTTTTATGGCTGACTTAGAACAGACATCCTCAGCTTTCATCCCCTAATGCCCCTACTCTACTTGCGCTACACTGATGACATCTTCATCATCTGGACCCATGGAAAAGAAGCCCTTGAGGAATTCCACCATGATTTCAACAATTTCCATCCCACCATCAACCTCAGCCTGGACCAGTCCCCACAAGAGATCCACTTTCTGGACACTACAGTGCTAATAAGCGATGGTCACATAAATACCACCCTATACCGGAAACCTACTGACCACTATACTTACCTACATGCCTCCAGCTTTCACCCAGACCATACCACACAATCCATTGTCTATAGCCAAGCTCTAAGATACAGCCGCATTTGCTCCAACACCTCAGACAGAGACAAACACCTACAAGATCTCTATCAAGTGTTCTTACAACTACAATACCCACCTGCTGAAGTGAAGAAACAGATTGACAGAGCGAGAAGAGTACACCTACTACAAGAGAGGCCCAACAAAGAAAGTAACAGAACGCCATTAGCCATCACCTTCAGCCCCCAACTAAAACCTCTCCAGCGCATCATCAAGGATCTACAATGTATCCTGAAGGATGATCCCTCACTTTCACAGATCTTGGGAGACAGGCCAGTCCTTGCTTACAGACAGCCCCCCAACCTGAAGCAAATACTTACCAGCAACCACACAACAAAAACACTAACCCAGGAACCTATCCTTGCAACAAAGCCTGTTACCAACTCTGTCCACATATCTATTCAGGGACACCATCATAGGACCTAATCACATCAGCCACACTATCAGAGGCCCATTCACCTGCACATCTACCAATGTGATGTATGCTATTATGTGCCAGCAATGCCCCTCTGCCATGTACATTGGCCAAATCAGTCTCTACATAAAAGAATAAATGGACACAAATCACATGTCAAGAATTATAACATTCAAAAACCAGTTGGAGAACACTTCAATCTCCTGGTCACTCATTTACAGAGCTAAAAGTTGCAATATTACAACAAAAAACCTTCAAAAACAGACTCAATGAGAGACTGCTGAATTGGAATTAATTTGAAAAGTGGACACCATTAAATTAGGCTTGAATAAAGACTGGGAGTGGATGGGTCATTACACAAAGTAAAACTATTTCCCCATATTTATTTGTCCCCCTACTGTTACTCACACCTTCTTGTCCACTGTTGGAAATGGGCCATCCCGATTATCACTACAAAAGGTTTTTTTTCTCCTGCTGATAATAGCTCACCTTAACTGCTCACTCTTGTTATAGTGTGTATGGCAACACCCATTTTTTCATGTTCTCTGTGCGTGTATATATATATATATATATATATATATATATCTTCCTGCTGTATTTTCCACTGCATGCATCCGATGAAGTGGGTTTTGGCCCACAAAAGCTTATGCTCAAATAAATGTGTTAGTCTCTAAGGTACCACAAGTACTCCTCTTTCTTTTTGCAGATAAATTAATGGAGGTTAAGTCCACGAATGGCTATTTGCCAGGATGGGTAAGGAATGGTATCCCTAGCCTCTGTTTGTCAGAGGGTGGAGATGGAAAGCAGGAGAGAGATCACTTGATCATTACTTGTTAGGTTCACTCCCTCTGGGGCACCTGGCATTGGCCACTGTTGGCAGATAGCATGTGGGGTTAGATGGACCTTTGGTCTGACCCAGTATGGCCATTCTTATGAAGGGAGGGGCAGAATACTCTGCTAGAGTTTCTGTAGTGTAGTGGTTCTCACGTTTGCTTAACCCACAAAAGGTTCCTAGTTCAGAAACAGGCTGGCTTAAATTTCCCAGCTCCTACTGGCCTGTCCCTGCTGTTGTAAGAGCAGCAGTGATTTCTATGTTCAAAAGGTCTGTTATACTTCCCCTGTGCCCACTTTTGTCTCCTCTCCCTCTCTGAATGCCCGTGAAGTGGCTTTCCCCCTCCTGCTCCCTCCTGGAATGCTCGTGGGATGAATGGGCTGGTTGAAGAGCAGAAGAATTTCCAGGTAGACAGGGTGTCTGGGACTCCAGTTAGGCAGCGATCACCCAGAGCATGAACACTGCCCAAGGTGGAGTGTGACCAACCAGATGCAGCCAAGTCATCTCTAGTCGCAGGTCATGAAGTGCAGGTCCCTAAAAAGAGAAGGGGTCATGTGCTCAGGAGTGCACTCACAAGCTTGTACCTCCAGTGAATGCCCTTTGCCCGGACCACCTGGCCAGTGGTTCTCTGCGTTGTGTTTCATTGTGCCTCAGGAAGACTTACCTTCATTGCACCATCCATAGCTGTGCTGTGGGACACTTACCTTGCAGAATCCTGACATCTCCAGTGCCGTGCCAGTCCTGGGAGTGAGTATGCACGTGTGAGTGACACCCCCCCCCTTCTTCTTTTGAGCTTAGCTGTCAATATAATAAACGTGCTGCTTTCTGCCAAACTCTGGTGGGTCATTAGTCCTCCCTACGCTTACTAGCTGGCCCAATTTTGGGTAACACTTGTGATAAACTCAACCCCTGCAGAATAGAGGGTGGTGAAATGAGCTGAGAAAAAGCCTTGGCATCAACAGGGGAAAGCTAGAGGATCTTGGCCAGTCACCTTTTGAAGCCTTGCGGGTTGGTCTCCTCTGCCCTTGGAGATTGGCCTATGGTGGCCGGCTCTTCCTACTGGCCTCCTTTGCATGAGTTGTGAAAGGAGGAAGTGAGGCAGGAATGGGGCAAAAGAGGAAAGTCGAGCTGAGGAAAGCAGGGCAGAAGCTAAGCACCTCAGTGTGGCTAAGTGGGGTTAGTAGAGCACCACCATTCGTTCTGCAAAGCCTGGGGAGGTGCGGTTGGCTACTGGGAAGTAGAATCCTGTGCCTGCCTCTTGGATTCCCAGGGATGGCTACTTGCATCTCAGGAGAAGAAGGATGGTTCTGGGTGAAAGGAAGACAAGCAAAGCTATGGGAGGAAATTTGGGTGCGGGGTGCTGGCTCTGCGCTGGAGGAGGGGGTTGGGGTGCAGGAGGGGTGGCGCTTACCCCGGGAAGTGCAGCTTCCAAAGTGACTGGTACACACAACCCTGCGGCAGCAGCTCCTAGGTGGGCCGTGCCAGGGGGTCTCTGTGTGCTGCTGCCTGCAGGCACTGCCCCCAGAGCTCCCATTGGCTGCAGTTCCTGGCCAATGGGAGCTGCGGAGTTGGTACTCGGGGCAGGGGCTGTGAATGGAGACACTCCCCCTGCCCCAGGGGATGCTGGGACATGCCGGCCATTTCTGGGAGTGGCACGGAGGGATGGAGGTAGAGTGGGCAGGGAGCCACCTCAGTGCTGCTGGCACATCTCTGCACACCCATGGGGGGAGGGGAGCAGAGGGCCTCCATGTGCTGCCTGGGGTAGAGGCAGTGCACAGAGCTGCCTCCCCTCCCGGGTCTATTACAGGACTGGGTGGGTGGGGTATCTTGGCCTGCAAGGTGCAGCAGGTCAGACTAGATGATCACACTGGTCCCTTCTGACCTTAAAGGCTCTGAATCTAAAAGGGAGAGGGAAGTAAAGGAAATTTCTTTTAAAAAATTAACCAAACATTGTAATACCAAGATAACTCCAACAGCTCATTGTATAGTCCTGCCCCTTTCTTTCTCCACTGGGTGTTTAGTGACCTGCAGGACATTGATTCTTCCATTGCCACCTGGGCCTGACAAGCTTTGCTTGTGTTTGGATTCTGCAAAGCAGAAGAGCAGTTGAGGTTTTCCTTGCAAGCTGTGTGTGTGTGTGTGTGAGAATCTTTGGTCAGGTCTGCACTACAAAGTTATTTCAGCAGAATTATATTGCTCAGGCATGTGAAAAACACACAACGGTCCCTCGGTCGGCAGCTTGTTGCTGGTGTACACACTGCAATGCCACATCTGGCGACAAAACTGCCCTGTTTTGGTGACAAAATAAAACCACCTTGACGAGAGGCCTAGAGCTTTTTGCAGCAAACTTAAAGTGACAAATTGTCAGTGTAGACGCTGCCGTTCATTATATCACCATAACTGGCCTCTGCCAGTATCCCACAATGCCCGCCATGAACTCGGCTGCCCTGCATTCCTGCTACAGAGGCTGGGCCCCTCCCCTTTCATAGCTCTGGGAAGTTCTGGCAGCTGAACCTGCTGCTCTGCTCTGGCAGCCAGGAGTAAATCACTGCTGTGGATGCTGCTTTCTCCCGTACTGCGAACACAGAGCAAGTGGCAGAAGCTTCCTTACAGTGGGAGGGGGGGCCACTGGCATCAGAACTGTGGTGCCACCATGACACCCTTTCCCTAAGGCCCCTCACTCACTCCACCCCTTCTCCCTGAGGCCCCCCAACTCCACACCACCCCTTCTCCCTGATGCCTCGTCCTACCCCTCCCCTAAGCAGGGGCGGCTCTAGAAAGTAGGCTGCCCCAAGCAGCGCAGAGCGCTGCGCCGCCCTTCCCCGGTCCCGCGGTGGGTCCCCTCTTCCCGCGGCTCCGGTTGAGCTCCTGCCGGCATGCGTGCGGCAGGTCCAGCGGAGCCCGGGACGAGCGGACCTGCCGCAGTCATGCCTGCGGGAGCTCAACCGGAGCCGCGGGAAGAGGGGACCCGCCGCAGTCATGCCTGCGGGAGCTCAACCGGAGCCGCCGGAAGACGGGACCCGCCGCAGTCATGCCTGCGGCAGGTCCGCTCGTCCCGTGCTCTGGTGGACCTGCCGCAGGCATGCCGGCGGGAGCTCAACCGGAGCCAAATGCCGCCCCCCCGGGAAACGGCCGCCCCACGCGCCTGCTTGGCGCGCTGGTGTCTAGAGCCGCCCCTGCCCCTAAGGCCACACCCACAGAACCCCTCTTCCCCCCAAGACTCCACGCTGTCCACCCTTCTGTCGTTCATCCTTACAGCTTGTAAAAGTGGTGGGGCCATGGCCCTCTAAACCCCCATGATTCAGCACCCCTGACACAGAGCCAGGCAGGTAGGTGTGTGTGTGTGTGTGTGTGTGCGCACGCCAGAGACTGCTGTGCTGTGTTGAGCCAGTGAGGGAAGCGGGGGCTGATGTCGGTACTGTCTCCCTCCCTCTGCCTCAGGACTGGTTGCTTCCAGCAGCTGTCTCAACTTAGAGACCCACTCACTCTTCTCTAACACACACATTCCCTCCGCCCCGCCGCCCCCAGTCTCTGCCCCATCACACACACTTGAGTTGAAAAGCAGCTGTCAATGTAGTAGGATGCCCATGGAATGATGGGATAGAGAAACCTGCATCATGTGATGCTGAACCAGCTGATAGACATTGCAATCCCTTCCCAAAGCACCCTGCAGCCAGTTGCACAGTGGGATAGCTACCCACAGTGCACTGCTCTCTGTGGCAATCCAAGAGTTGCTAGCGTGTGTAGCCTGATTTGGGGTGGGTTAGTAGGGTCAGTGGAGTTTATCCACTTAATTTAGTTTTATTTGATAATTAATTTTCTAATTAATTAGTAATATTAATAAATATCAATAGATATTAATAATATGGGTATGGTCGCCAATATGTGTGATCAGAAGATAAGGTTCGTCTTGAATCAGGCTTCACAGAGTTTATAAAAGGAGTTTTGGGGTATATGACAGGAACTTACACTGAGACAGAAATAGTCAATCAAGACCTTTTATTTAAAATCCATGAAACAATAAGTAAATGTAAAAATGTTAAAAGCAGTTTGAGATTACAAAGTTACAAAATATCACAGTTCTTTAAGAGATATATGTATGATAATACACAGTTCTAAATTCACTCTGTGCAATAGCACTTGGGTGTTGAGAAAGGAAGTGATAAAATGGTTATAAGTTTAACCCTCTATAAACTAGATGCTTTAAAGGTAAAGCAGAAAATAGATTCCTTTATACTTACAGCTTTGAAAAGAAATACCACCATGACTTGTCAGTAGTTGACAGCCTTCATAGGGGAGAGACAGGGTGAGACGATGGAAGATAGAAAGATGGATGTATCGCCTCCCTAATGGTGTATTATCACCCTTTTTATAGGGAGAAATCCTTCCTCCTATGCCCAAATTTATCTTTCCCCACGGAAAGGTTAAGATACCCATGTCTCATAGGCTAACATATGTGTGCGTATGAGTGACAAATATGTACGCATTTGTGGTGTACTTGTTAGATTTGTGGGCAAAAATCCCCACTTTCCACCCTTTACTACTATTGGTAGTAGGTGAAAGGTCTCCAGACATTCAAAGGTCTCCAGACATTTGCGTAGGTTTGTATTCTATTATTACCCTTCTGAGTAAGGGTCCTAAAGGTTGCTTTCAGCGTCACGCAGGATGTTGACCAGGGTGTCTGGCCTGGATGTCTGTAGGTATCTTGCATTTCAGCTATTGCAAATAATTCTATAATCTTAATCTATAAAGCCTACACACTTTTATCAAAAAGACATTTTATACAGACCAACAGATTAATCCTCAGGGCTACACGTGGATGTGCTTTGCTCGCACAAGCCACATAGTGTGGACACGCAACCGCGGTTTAATTAAAATGCTTTAACTAAAGCCACATAACCCTGTTGTGTAGACACAGCCTGAGAGTGAGACAAGACCTAGCTCCTGTTGTCACCAAGGATGCTCAGCCACTGAAACTAAGGAACCACAAGTCAGGGCCGGCTCCAGACCCCAGCGCGCCAAGCACGCGCTTGGGGCAGCGTCCCGCGGGAGGGCGGCAGGCGGCTCCGGTGGACCTCCCGCAGACGTGCCTGCGGAGGGTCCGCTGGTCCCGCGGCTTCGGTGGAGCATCCGCAGGCATGCCTGCGGGAGGTCCACCAGAGCCGCGGGACCAGCAGACCCTCTGCAGGCATGTCTGCAGGAGGTCCACTGGAGCCGTGGGACCGGTGACTGCCAGAGCGCCCCCCACGGCGTGCCGCCCTGCTTGGGGTGGCACAAATCCTAGAGCCACCCCTGCCACAAGTTCCTCCATAGTTGACAGGACTCAACCCCGAGCAGGTAGCCACCAATGGATTTCTAATCTATCACCTTAATCACTCAGCCACAACTACTTGCTTTATGCAGTTTTCTCACTACACTCTAGTTTTGATCTCACTGAGTGATCATTTCCAATTGTTTAACCAGACCAGCTTCCACACCACACTCACTGCTGTGCCGTTGTGTAAGTGTGGCCATGGCTGAACAGCAAGAATTCCTGCCCATTTCCCTTCTGGCTGGAGTATGAGGAGAGTGTGTTTGACATTGCTGAGGATTGCTGTCCCTTTCCTGCCTTGATTAATCCTGCCTTCATTCAGACAGTCCCTTTCCTGTCACATCCCCAGTACATCAGTGATTGTGATAGCAGGAGGCAGGTTTTCGCTGGGGCACTGAACTTTGCCAGGGGGTTGGTGGCTCCTTTCTTTCCTCACCCTGGAGTAAACTCAGCTTTTTATTCCATCCTTGATGTTTCATGGAATAACAGCAGCAGCATGAAGAAAGAGGTGGGCACAGTGGGTCTCAGAGGAGGGGCAGAGAGGTGCAAGCAGTGGGTTGGGCTGGGCAAGGCACGTAAGGGGAGGTGACAGAGAGGTGTGGGTGGCAGCAGGGCCGGCTCCAGGCACCAGCATTCCAAGCTGGTGCTTGGGGCAGCAATCTGCAAGGGGCGGCAGTCCCTGTTGTTTTGCCCCCAAGCAGTGCACCGAATTGCCACCATGGGCGGGGGTGGGGGCAGTCCGTGTGCCCTTAGGGCGGCAGGCGTGTTTCTACGGTGGCAGCAATTCGGCAGCAGCAGCTTCTATGTTTAGCTGTCCGGGGTGGCTTCAGCTAAACATAGAAGCTGCCTCCGAATTGCCGCCGCCGCGGAAATGCGCCTGCCGCCCTAAAGGCACATGGACTGCCCCCACCGTTCGCAGCGGCAATTCGGTGCACTGCTTGGGGCGGCGAAACCTGTAGAGCTGGCCCTGGGTGGCACAGGTATCACAGGAGGGGCAGAGGGGTGTGGGTGGTGGGCAGGGCAGGTCTCAGGGGAGGGGCAGAGAGGTGTGGGTGGTGGGCAGACCTTGGGGCAGAGGGTGTAGAGGCACGAGCAGCAGGCCTCAGGGGAGGAGAGGAGCGAGCAAGAGGCAGACTAGCTTCTAGGGAGCTTCCAGAGCTCATGCCCAGCCTCCCCAAATGCAAGAGTCATAGGCCACCTGTTCTCTGGGTCTTCACTAACCAAGCCCCTCCCCGAGCTATGTTGATGGGAGAAGCCCTCCTGTTGACACAGCACTATCTGCACCGGGGTTAGATTGATATAACTGCATTGCTTGGGGGGGGATGTAAATTTTTTTACACCCCTGAGTAATGTAGTTACACCGACCTAATTTTGCAGCATAGACCTGTGCAAAGAATCACACACACACACCTTGGGAGCAAAACTTCACCTGCTCCTCTGCTTTACAGAATCCAAACACAAGCAACACTTGTCAGGCCCCTGTGGGGGTTGGCAGACAGTCAGGTGTGGGCAGACAGGATCCTTTAAAAAACAGCAGGCACCAGGGCGTAGCTGGTTAAAGCACCTGTTTAATAAACAGAAAATCCTGCGTTCAACTCCCAGTGGAGCCCTTGTTGCGTGGCTTTTGGGGCACCTGGCATTGGCTACTGTCAGAAAATAAAATTCAGAGCTAGATGGACCAATGGTCTATCCTAGTAGGGCTATTCCTATGGTTTAAATTACACTCGCAGGCACTGATAATAGAGTTACTGAAAGTTTGGGAGTTAAGAGCTTATAGGTCAGTGGTCCAGTCCCCTCAAGGATGACCCCCTCCCTCTGGGGCAGGGGCAGGTCTGAGCTCTCACACCAAATGCTTCATTGCGGCTGCCAGAATCTGTGGGCAGCTCACCTAGTTTATGCTGAGGGTTGAGACCTACCTTGTGCCCAGTGTCTGAGAATGAAAATCCTAAACCACTCTTTGAAATAACAAACGCAGCAGGATGTGATTCTGCCCCTGCCCCAAAGCAGACAGACCAAAGGAGAAATGCCATGAGTCCAGCGTAATACTTCACTGCGGTTTTACCATTTCCACTTGCTAAGGTCCCTCCCAACCTTCTGGGCTCCTAGAGCAGGGTATTGAGCCTGAGCCAAGACACGTACACTGCAACTTTACTCCAGACCAAGCTGCATGATCCTGATTAATTCGACACTGGCCAGCCATGGGCAGGGCCAGTACAAGGATGTTTTGTGCCCTAGGCAAAACTTTCACCTTGCGCCCCCCCCCATTCCCCCACCCTGAGGTGCCCCCCCCGCAGCAGCTCCCTCCCTCTGCCCTGAGGCACCCCCCCCCCGCCGCAGCTCACCCCTGCTCCACGCACAAGCATGAGCACACCATGGCTGCTTCACTTCTCCCGCCTCCCAGGCTTGCGACACCTACGCTTATTGGCGCCGCAAGCCTGGGAGGCAGGAGAAGTGAAGCAGCCATGGCGTGCTCGGGGAGGAGGCGGGGCAGGGGTGACCTGGGGCAGGCAGATCCCCTGCATGCCACCTCCCCCTCTTACTTGCTGCAGGCGGCCCTCCCCACACTCCCCTGCCCCAGCTCCCTCTGCCTAAATGCCGGTGGTGACCGGGGCAGCCAAAGATCTGGCCGCCATGGTCGCTGCCGAAGAAAATGGTGCCCCCCAAATCCCAGCGCCCTAGGTGACCGCCTAGGACGCCTAAATGGTTGCACCGGCCCTGGCCATGGGTCTTTCATTGCACTGGAGACTTAGCCTAATGTTATGTCTACACTGTGATTAAAACACTCAGGGCACCTTTCTCAAAGCCTGGGTCAGCTGACTCAGGTTTATGGGGCTTGGGCTGCAAGACTATAAAATTACAGTGCAGACATATGGGCTCAACCTCTGAGACTCCATGAGGGGTGAGGATTTCTGAACCCAGGCTTCAGTGTAAACACAAATATCTGCACCACAGGTATTAGCCCCTCAGCTTTACGTCCAGGAGCCCACATCAGATGACCCAGGCCAGCCCTGCTGCCATCTTTATACCAAGAGAGATGGACTCTAAGGGTATGTCTCCATTGCAATGTAAGCCCAGGTGTGGCACGCTGTGCTCAAAGCAGCACCCTGGAAGCCCCATATTCACCACTCTCATATAATGATGACATGGTTTGTACAAAGTCTGCCTGGTGAGGTATGATTTCAAAAGTCTTGATCTGTTGAACATTAATATTGTGTTGGATTGTGTGTGCTCGCATTGGTTGGGAAGTTATGAAGTTTTGCTCTGTGTGCGTTACTGAGATATGTTATGAGGTTGGGAAATGCCCACCACCAGCCTTTCAGGTGTGACAATGGAGGAGCCAGACGCGCTGCTGGCCCATTGAAGGTATCCACACTCCCAAGGACTATCCCAGGAACCGTGTACAATGCAGACTTCTCTGAGATAGCACAGAGACAATGGACACTGCTTGACTCACATGGTAGCAAAGGTACTTCCTAGCAAGTTGGCAGAAACTATGAAAGGGGGGTAGAGACATTATGAATCGGCCTCTCTCCCCGACAATTCAACACCTGGAAACACTTCTGGAGGACAAACACTGAACTGAAATAGTTCAGAAATCAGAAGGGAAGAATAATAATACATTCAAATCAAAGTCCCCAGACAGACTAGTATTGGTTTTTCAGCAGGAAATTTTCAGTTTGGGGAATTTTGTTTTCTCAGTCAGACTTTGCCAAGGGAAGCAGGGCGAAAATGTTTGAGTTGCCTCCTTCAGAACAGCTTGGCCTAGACACTAGCTGTGGTTCACTGTTGTGGCCTTGCTCAGGATGGGGGTATTTTAATTATTTGGGAAGGTCCAATGGTGTTTGGGGGAGATTATGAGGCTGTTACCTTTTGAGATAAAAACTAAGAAATACAGGACTAGAGAAATTTTTTAGAAATCTGGGATTTAGACATTTTATTTAAAGCAAGGGGGGGGATCTGATTTTCTGAGGTTTTTGTTTGCAAGTAGCAACAGTGTTTGATCTGTCATTGTACCAAAGGGGATGGTTGTTTATAAAGGATGGGCGAAGACTAAATATATCCCATGAGAATAGGATTCAAACCCATGCATACAGGGCACAATGGATTAACAGTTCATCATCTTAACCACTCAGCCACCTCATCTGAGCTGTTAGGAAAGGGACAGGAGGAGAAATCTAAGGCTAGCAGAGATAGGGACAATAAGGAGTTTTTAAATACTAAATGTAAGTAGGGGCTGAATGAGCTTCCCCCCTCACATCTAGTGAGGACCTGGGAGAAACACTTCAGGAACAGACCATGTTTGCACAGACACACCTACTCTGCCTAGGCATGCAGCATGATGGGGCCACTTTGCCAAAATGACCAGTTTTGGCTGGTGTTGGGTTACAAATCACTTCAGCACTGAATGGAACGAAATGTTATTATCCTTCCTGTTTGAGTCAAGGGCAGCAGAACATACCTAGTTGGTCCTGATGGAGGGGTAGGTGGGTGAGGAATAGCTTTTATTGGACTGCATAGAAGTGATTGAGAACATCACCCTAAACCAGTGGTCCCCAAACATTTCACACTGTGCCCTCTTATCCCTGGCTGAGGCCCCCGGAAGCCACGGCCGAGAACCAGGGCTGGGAGTGGGGCTGTTGCTTGCTGGGGAGAGGGGTGCAGACACAGGTAAGGGTGCCGCAGCTGGGCCAGGGGCTCAGGCTCAGGCTGAGGGTAGGGTGAGCGAAGAGCTGGGACAGAGTGGGGCTGAGTGTTGCTCCCTCCCTGCCCTCCATGGGGGCTGGCTCAACCCTGAGGTGCCCCCATGAACATTCCTCTGTGCCCCCCTAGGAGGCATGCCCCACATTTTGGGAATCACTCCCCTAAACTGACCCCTAGTCACTAAGCAGGGGCTAGTGATGCCAAAGCCCAGGGACAGGGAGCTTTGCCAGAGTGGAGCCTGCAGGTCACATGCTGGGGGGCTGAAACAGGCTCAGTGCTCTAAAACAGCTCTGAACCAAACCCAGGCAGAGTCTCATCACTGTGACACCGCCCAGGAGATGCTGCCACTGGGGGAAACCTCCTTGCCTTCAGCACGTCCTGGGACTGACCTTGGACCTTTCAGCACCCCTGTTCCATGCCAGGAGCTTCCTGTAGTGAGTCATCTTAGCAGGACACCTGGGAAACCTTACACCCCCCCATCCAAAAGGAGTCATGCACCCCCAACTTCCACAATCACCAGTGACTCTCAGCCAGTGTTGTAAAACAGAAGGTTTATTAGTGGTCTGGAATAAAGCCTGGGAAAGTTCTTTGTTAGCACAGGAAGTAGGAAGATTCAGCAAAGTCCATGGGCAGGACATTAGCACAGTAAGGGAGGGGTGTGGCAGTGACATCACAAAGGCTTTTTGCAGGACCTCACACTATTGGTCAAAGGTGGTGGGGAGGTGGTGACCTCACGGAGAGATGCTGACATCAGCCAGGCAGGACTGGGGCAAGGGGCCAGGGAAACCTCAGAGACCCCTGTGGCTTTGCTTCAGCAAGTCTCCTTCTCGAGGTCTCTCTTTGAGGACTGAGAGAGTATTCGGGTTCATGTACATGAGCGCGAGGAGGAACCTCTTTCGAGTTTTCTCCTTCCCTTTTCCTGATTTTACTAGAAAACAGCCATCCCTGTTTAGAAGGTAAGAGCCTCCTCGAGGTTTGAAACCTGTTCAGTCTGATCGATCTGATGACAGTTGAATTCTAGGCATGGAAAACACGAGCTTAAGGGGGCAGAATTTTATTCCGCACCTGGGATTTTGTCCCATAGAATCACTGGGGACATTAGGGTTTGTTCTTTTCGTTTCACCTTTTCCTCCATCCATCACTCCCTCCTTTCTCTTCATCTCTTGCTTCTTTTGTCCTTTCACCTATTCCCCTCACAACACCAGGAGGTGTGTGTGTCTGTGTTGCGGGGGAATGCTCGGCAGCTCCCACTGTGGGAGGTCCACCCAAAAATGTGGGGCTGAAGTAGTGCTCGGGCAGTGATCCCCACCGGTGACCTGGGCCATCCTTTGGGCTCTCTGGTGAGAACCCTCAGCCTCCCGTCCTCAGTCTCTACCCTGATTGGCTGAGCAGGGAGTTATTGACAGGGAGGAGACTCAGGTCCTTGTTGTTCTCTTTTAAGACCAAGTAAATAAGTCATAACCAGTCATATGTTTGAGAAATTTTGCTGCTTCGCTGCATTAATAGTCTCTGAGCAGTTCATGATTCTCTCCAACATTGCAGTTCTCCTAAAATACTTGCTGAATAATTACTGTGCACTGTTGTTGGTCTGTTGGTCTGTAGCTCATTTGAGAAAACTTTACTCAGGTCATTCAATGTTTGAAATTCAAGATCTGATGGTTAGTTTGAAAATCAGGGCTCTTGGGTCCTATTCCCAACTCTGCCACTGACTGACTGTGTGACCTAAGACAAGTCAATTCTCCTTTCTCAGCCCTAGGGATAATAATGATCCGCTCCTACCTACCTCACGGTGGGTGGAGGATGGGGATCCATTGGAAAGTGTCACTAGGGGTAGTGCATAATATGAGGTGTCCCATCACATTTACTCCAATCAGATTATGATATAATAGAATAGCTGAAATAGTCTATTTTATTTGTCTTTTTTTTATTTTGAAATTGTTAAGAGCAGCAACTACTTAGCTCAGACTGAAGCATCTTATCTAATGTTTGTGATCTAATTGTGTCCTCCACGTGGAAAGATTCAGAAAAAAGGGCAACAAGAATGATGAGGGGATATTGAACAGCTTCCATAGAAGAAGATTGGGACTTTTCAGCTGGGAAAAGAGATGACAAAAGGGGGATACAATGAAGGTCTATAAAATCATGACTGGTGTGGAGAAAGTAAAGGAGGAAGTGTTAGTTCTTCCTTCTCATAACACAAGAGCTAGGGGTCACCAAATGAAATTAACAGACAGCAGGTTTAAAACAAAGAAAAGGAAGTATTTCTTCACACAACCCGTGGAACTCTTTGCCAGAGAATGTTGTGAAGGCCAAGACTGTAACAGGGCTCAAAAACCACCACCACCAAAAAAACTAATTGCTTTCTTGTGTTGGACCAACTACCAGTGGGAAGAGCAAACGCAGCAAGAGCTACAAACAGGGGAAAAGAGTCAGGCAGCTCCCCTCAGGGCCAAACAGGGCACAGAACTAAACGATGCTAGAGCAAGCTGCAGAAAAGAGCAGTCCTAAAAAAGGGGGGTGGGGGGAGAGGGCAAATAACCACAGCCACAGAGAAAAAGGAAGCTTCAGCAGGGAGGAAAGAAGAACTGTAGAGCACTTTAAAGCCCAAACTCCCTTAAGGTTTTCTTTCCTTTACGGCATACCAGGGAAAAGCGCAAATGCAGTCCCCCACTACCACAAATTCTGCAGTTGAGTTTCCCACATTTGGGGAAATCACAGAGGTCAACACACCCACAGTGCAATGGATATGCCTCACCCTGGGAAAACCACCTTGATGATCATGGTATCTCCCCTGCCAGGTGAGTATAAGCTCTTAGTGCCCAGCCATCGCCTGCCCTCACTCACCCCACACTCTCAACCCAGGGTGGGGGACGCCACGCCCGTGCCCGCTGGCCCCACCCACACCAGCCCCCACTGCCGCGAGCTGCCCCGATGTGGCCCCAGGGCCCCACTCTTCTCCATGCCAAGTCCCAGGTGCCAAACTCAGGCCCTGCTTGGCAGCCCGCTTCCTCTCCCACAGTGCTCTGCTCGCACACATGCTCACACGGCTCCGGCCCTCCAGTCGGGCCCCTCCCGCTGCCTGCCCGGCCCGGCGCACTCCCCTGGTCAGCCCGGGCTCGTCAGCGCTTAGAGCCCGGCCACCAGCCCCACCAGGGGGCCCTTGCCGAAGTGCCGCCTGGTCCCCGCCGGGGCCTCTGCTGGGCCCGCTCTCCATGGCGGGCAGGCGGCTGCGTCAGGGGCTGCAGCCCAGCTCAGAAAGATTTCAAGAACACTTCAGTGATGCCCGAGAGTCGTAGCTGGGTCCAGTCCCAGGAATCCAGGCCATCCGAGAGACAAGGGAATAGCTTGTCTTGTGGACCAGCTACTGCTGGAGAAAGAGAGAAGCTGCATTTTGCTTTTCTCTCTCCACACCAGAACCTGGTCCAATACAAGAATGACCTCCCTTGCCTCGGCTCACATCAGTTTCTTGTCATTGCAGAAGGTCAGCGTTTGTCATCCGCTCTGGCCACTTGATGCCTTTTCTTACCTGCGAAGTGAGGGCGGGCGAGTGCACAGGCAGCCAGCTCTGGATCGGGTGAGCTGCAGCTCAGCGAACCCCGAGGATCTGAGGGAAGCTACTTTGCAGCAGAGGCAGACCAAGCAGCAGGTCCAATGCCGGGGGCTGGCAGATAGAATCTCAATGGAGTATGTTGGTTGAGATCCCGGCTCCTGTTCCTTTGCGAGGCGTGTGCGTTTGCTCCGGGTTTTAGCCCGCTAACACAGCGGGGGGCCAATTGCCCTCTGACTTCCCTGCCCAGCTCCGTCCTCCGTGCGCCTGGGCGTCAGCGGGACTGTGTCAGGAGAGCAGCTTCCCCGTCCCAATCTCTGTGTGGCTGGGGAACTAGCAGGGGCAGCCCCTTGAGCGCCGGAGACTGGCCGGGGAATCTCATTTGCATACCCAGGGAGCATTGTGGGCTGGTAAAGGGGCTGGTTTTATTCCCAATGTCCCCGGTTCTGATGATCAAACTTAGGATTGAAATCAGTTCAATTAAATTTCCTCTTCAAGCGAGAAGTTTAGCAGGCTGTCATTGTCGTCCCCCTGAGTTGAGGAGCAGGTGCTTCTGACCTGGCAGCGCCTCTGCAGACTGGCTTTTCTTTTCTGGTTTTTCTTCAGAGCATGTAAATCTTTTTTTTTTTTACTAAAGATTTTTGTGGAGAGGAGTATTTAGAAGTTTCTATCCAATTTTTTGAGGCTTTGCTTCTGTGAGGCTGTTCCCCAGCCTTGTGAAAAAAACAGACTTGGAGTTGGACTTTACTTCTTGAATTTCTTTCCAGGGCTGAAGCTTCAATTGTTTTCAAACACAGCTTCATCTCTCTCTACCCCCACAGGCCAACAGACCTTTGAGAGGAAGACAAATGTCTGTTATCTTTAGTTAGTGTGTGATGCTTTTCCAGGAGGGGGCTGTTTTGTGATCTCTCTTCACCTAGCTGTTGGTTTTGTGTGTTGTTGGTATTAGTGATTTGCTGAGGCAAGGCTTGCATAATGTAGAAAATAACTTACAGATATCGTTTTGAGTTTCCTTTTTTTTCCCCCCATGAGTCCTTTCATTTCCAAAGGAAAGAATTAGAATAACTAGTCACCACGTTTTCTGTGTTAATGTCGAATGGTACAAAAAGGGTCTTCGTACTGGCCTATCCGGTTATTCTAGATGACCTTATGCAGCAGAGCTCATTAGCAATTAATTCTTTCACCCCCAATGATTTCCTGTAAGAAGGCCAGAGTGGGTCAGATCAATGGTCCATCTAGCCTAGTATCCCGTCTCTGATATTGGCCGCTCGTTTCCTTAGTCTACTTTCCAGAATTGATTGCATGGTTTGGATCATTCTTTCCCTCTTCTCCCTACAGAAGAGAAACTTTCCATCCCTTTCCCGTTTGGAAAATGCCACTGTTTTAACTTAGGAAACAGTCTCTGTAAATGTTTTGCCCAGACGAGGGATAGTTCATAGGCGCAGAAGAGGAGGAAGGTCGGGGCCCCTTGAGTCACATTCCTAGCGTTTAAGGCCAGAAGGAACCAGCCGATCACCTCGGAGGGACTGGAGTGCACCTGTGCCCGAGGCCCTACCATGGCAAGGAATTGATTTGATGCCATTGACCGTACGTTTGAGATAGTTCTGTGGGAAGGAGCAGACAAGAGCATTGGGGCTGCGGTATAGCGCTTGCATAGGCTTGCTTTGCCCTGTTTTGCTGTACGAGTTAACAGTGAGAGATTGCTAGTCACAGGTCAGTGGGTGGGTTTGTGCAAATTTGGAGTGTAAAGGGAACCGTCTTTGAACAGAATTGTGTGTTAGGGGGTCCTACTTTGAATTCTTCCACTGGAGTCATTTTGGGGAAGTGAGCCTCACTTAGACTTACCTCGTTAGGGTGTTCGTGGCGTGGCTGGGAGCTCGTCATGGTGAGGTCGAAAGCGGTGGGGGCAGGGGTGCACGTGCGTCGCACAGTCTTGGCATGGCTTCTTGGCTCTCTGTGAGCTAAGATCAAGTGTAGCCAGCTGCAAGCCCCATGCCACAGCCTGGCAGCTGTGTCACAATGCCATCTAGGACTGCCTAGTGAAGGCTATTGCCCTGCACCTGGGAGAGATTGTCATCAATCGTACCATCCCTGACACCAACAGCCCACTGTGCCCAGACATCCTCGTCACGGATGAGGATTGGAAAAAGATCATCCTCATTGATGTGACGATCCCATTTGAGAATAGGACCATGGCCTCCTGCGAAGCCCGAGCCTGCAAACTCAAAAAGTATGCTCCCTTGGCTGATGCCCTGCGGACAAAGGGCTACGAGGTTTACACCGACGCTCTGGTCGTTGGGGCCCTGGGTGCCTGGGACCCCTGTAATGAACGCGTACTGAGGACCTGTGGGGTGGGCTGTCGCTATGCGCGGCTCATGAGACGCCTAATGGTCTCGGACACTATTCGATGGTCTAGAGACATTTACACAGAGCACATCACCGGCCACCACCAAGAGTGAGCCGGCGTGACTTTGTGCACCCACAAGGGAGAAGAGACTTGTAAACCTCCCCTGTTGGACTTTATCCCCTAAGCCCTGAACCCACCAAACCGAACTGAACTCCACCATCTGAGGGTCATCCTATCCCCATTACCCAGCCCACTTATTTATACCCATGACTGTCTGTAACTGTTATATGAGTGATGTACCCTCACTGCTTGCTGACTGTATCTTGATCTCACCCACCGTCCGCATTGGGGACATTGCAGACTGTATATCTTATGTGCTGTCCAATACCAAAATACTGGCATCCCCCTATACTCTGTATGTTACCCCCGATGACCAATAACTGACGCTTCAAACTCTCTGTATCATCTATTTTTAAACATTTTCTAATAAACTTTTAAATCTGTTCTTATCAGTTTAATTTCCTGGAATTTTAATTTCCTGGAATCTGCAAGCTGTTGTCCTGAAGATGGAATCTCCTGCAGCTATTTTTGAAAAAATTGATGCTGCTCTACAGATCTACTCTAGTGCTCAAGCTGATTTGCATATACACGCTGCTGATTTGCATCTGCACTGCTGCCACCTTGGAAGAAAATTCTCTTTCTTCTTTTCTTTCAGCTACACCATCATCAACTGCTGCTGTTCCTGTGTATTCCACATCCCAGAAAACCCAATGGAAGCCTGTCTCGAAGACCCAGACCACCAGCAGGGATGAAAACATCAGGAGCTGGCAGAAGAAAACCCTGGCAGACACCTCTACGGGAAGCTTGAGCCTCAGAAGGCCAGCTCTTTGGGACCTCACATCCAGGAGCAAGAACATCTTGACAGCTGCCCAGGAGGAGACCCCAGAAGAGCCTCACCTGCTTCCCAGGTCCAGGATGCTGAACACGGCCCTGCTGCTCCCAAGGAGGACACCACCGGAGGAGCCCCACTGACGATCCAGGACCAGAATGCTGATGTCCGCCCCACCGAGAAGGACGCCGCCGGAGGAGCCCCCCACCAATGACCGAGGACCAGGATGCTGATGGCCACCCCACCAGGAAGGATGCCGCTGGAGGAGCCCCCACCCCGATGACCGAGGACCAGGATGCTGATCGCTGCCCCGCCAGGAAGAACGCCACCAGAGGGACCCTCCCGAGGATCCACGACCAGGATGCTGATGGCTGCCCCACTGAAAAGGACGCCGCCGGAGGAGCCCCCCCCACAACGACCAAGGACCGGGATGCTAATCGCCACCCCGCCAGGCAGGACGCCACCAAAGGAGCCCCCCTGATGACCGAGGACTGGGACGCTGATCGCCGCCCCACCGGGAGGTATGCCACCAGAGGAGCCCCCCCGCCGACCACCGACCGGGATGCTGATCATGGCCCCGCCAGGAAGGATGCTGCCGGAGGAGCCCCCCCAACGACCGAGGACCGGGATGCTGATCGCTGCCCCGCCGGGAGGGACGCCGCCAGAAAAGCCCCCCAGATGACCGAGGACCGAGAGGCCGATCGCCACCCTGCCAAGAAGGACGCTGCCAAAAAAGCCCCCCAGATGACCGAGGACTGAGAGGCCGATCACCGGCCTGCCAGGAAGGATGCCACTGGAGGAGCCCCCCAGACGACCGAGGGGCTGATTGCCACCCTGCCAAGAAGGATGCTGCCAGAAAAGCCCCCCCAGATGACCAAGGACCGAGAGGCCAATCACTGCTCTGCCAGAAGGGACGCTGCCGGAGGAACCCCCCAGACGACCCAGGACCGGGATGCTGAGCACTGCCCCGCCAGGAAGGATGCCGCCGGAGGAGCCCACCAGAAGCTGCAACTGCCAAGGGATCCCCCTGCTATCCCCCAGCTGCCAAGAAACCTCCGCTCTACACCTAGTTTCTCCCCAGCAGACACAAACTTAGGACCATTCCCTTCCTGGGCTTTAGCTGTATTTACAACCAACTCTGAGACAACTGCACTATTCTCAACCATCACAGGCTGAAAGGCACCTTCTGTCTGCTCCACAGACAAAGAAAAGCCAGAGACACCTTCTCCTTTACCAGACACACAGCTTGGAATCTCATTTCCCTTGTCCCAGCACACAGGGCATTTCACAGACAACTGCTTGGAGGCCGAGGTAGCTTCCTCCATAGGCAAGTCAATACCCTTGACAGACACAGGCACATTCCCTTCACTGTCACATTTCTCCACACAGGAAACAGGTAAGGGACAGGGACACTCATCTTCCACTATCCTTGTCTACCCAAACTGATGACTAGACAAAGCCATCAGCTCACAAGGCTGCCTAGGCTCCTCCAAACTTTTCCTGCCAGGCACATTGCCACTCCCAACAGATAAGTTACTGCTTTTTTCACTAAACTGAGCTACTTCCAGCAAATCACAGTTACCCATGTCAGGTTCACTTTTACAAGCTGAACTAGCCAATAATCCATCACCCATCACAAATTTACCCTCTCCTTCCTCAGTTAGGGCTTCCACCTGACCATTTACTTTAATTTGCTTCTGAGAAGCATTTTCCTCACCAATGAGATCTTTCTGCTCTTGATCTAACTCCAGATTTACCTCTGAGATATTAGACAGACATTCAGAAACTCCATTCACAGACACACTGCTATTACCCACCAGGTTAGAATCCCCCTCTCCATGGCCATAGCAAAACTGGTTAAACACAGAAAACAGCCCAGAGTAACACCACATAGCAACATAGTTATAAACTGGATTTTCAAGAGGATACAGTTTTTGCTGTTCTTCCCTTGTTTTTTTGACTTAGAGCTGGAGTCTAGCAGTTTCTTGTTGCATCTGTCGAGTTTTCTCCTCAGCAGCCAGCAGCTCCTTATGTGCTTTTTCTTCTCTCTTAGCAGCTTCTTTCTTTCTTTCTCTTAGCAGCTTCTTTTTCTCTCTCAGCAGCCTCTTTCTCCAGCTGGGCCAAGGCTTGCTTCTCTTCCATTCGAATTTCTGCCAGTTTTTGCTCATGTTCAAACCGCAGGCTATCCATTGGGGCTTGCAATTTCATTGCTTTTACTGATGCTTTCTGACTCATGGTCAATGATCTTTAACCAACCAAACTCTCAATCCTAAATTTCAAATTTGGATAGCGTGGGGTTCGGACCCAAAGCTTAATTGACCTGGTTCTGTGGATCCTGCCAACTACGCCACTGTGACAATGTGGTTCTGGCGGGACCTAACTGAGAGTGCCAATTCAGGACCAATTGCTTAAACAGGGCAGTTACAGCCCTAGGCTGGGGTTTTTCCACCTCTAAGGCAAACCAAACCAGCCAGACAAAAAGGACTTTGGTTTCACCACACTGGCTAACCACAAGTCACGCAAGCAATTTCCTTAGACACTCCAGTCTCCCAGTATCACCACCAGTCCCACTCGTCCTGGGGATGAATGGTTATGAAAACCAACACCCCAATAAAAGAAAAAGGGTATCTTGATTCCAAAGAATCAAGCCCCAGACCTAGGTCAATATACACATCAGATCTTACCCACAAATCACGCTGTTGCCAATCCTTTAAAATCTAAAATCTAAAGGTTTATTCATAAAAGGAAAAAGATATAGATGAGAGCTAGAATTGGTTAAATGGAATCAATTACATACAGTAATGGCAAAGTTCTAAGTTCAGGCTTGTAGCAGTGACGGAGTAAACTGCAGGTTTAAATCAAGTCTCTGGAGTACATCCCCCGCTGGGATGGGTCATTCAGTCCTTTGTGCAGAGCTTCAGTTTATAGCAAAGTCCCTCCAGAGGTACAAAGCAGGATTGAAGACAAGATGGAGATGAGGCATTAGCCTTATATAGGCTCTTCCAGGTGTAAGAACCTCTTTGTTCTTACTGTGGAAAGTTACAGCAAAATGGAGTCTGCAGCCACATGGGCAAGTTCCTGCACACCCTGCTGAGTTACAAGGCGTATCTGCCTCCTCTCAATGGGTCAATTGTGTAGCTGATGGTCCTTAATGGGCCATCAAGCAGGCTAGGCAGAGCTAACACCAACTTGTCTGGGATGTCTCCCAGAATCACAGCACAAAGTTGAAATACAGACAGTATAGAGCTAATACTCATAACTTCAACTACAAAATGATACATACATATAGACAGCCTAATCATAACCAGCAACCCATAACCTGGTCTTAGACATCTTATATGACCCCTTTTACATAAGATTTGGTGCCACTATAGGACCTTAGTTGCAACCATGTTCTATATGGTCCCAGATTATATCAATAATGTCACAGAGGTACAACCACATCTGCTCCAACCCCTCAGACAGAGACCTACATGATCTTCACCAAGCATTCTCAAAACTACGATACCCGCAAGAGGAAATAAGGAAACAAATCAACAGAGCCAGAAGTGTTCCCAGAAGCCTCCTGCTGCAAGACAAGCCCAAGAAAGAAACCAACAGAACTCCACTGGCCATCACATACAGTCTCCAGCTAAAACCTCTCCAACGCATCATCAGTAATCTACAACCCATCCTGGACAATGATTCCTCACTTTCACAGGCCTTGGGAAGCAGGCCAGTCCTCACCCACAGACACCCGCCTACCTTAAGCATATTGTTACCAGCAACCACACATCGCACCATAATAATTCTAATTCAGGAACCAATCCATGCAACAAACCTCGATGCCAACACTGCCCACATATCTACACCAGCGACACATAGTGAATGGCTAGCCAACTACAAAAGCAGGTTCTCCTCCCTTGGTGTTCACACCTCAACTGCTAGAAGAGGGCCTCATCCTCCCTGACTGAACTAACCTTGTTATCTCTAGACTGATTCTTGCCTGCATATTTATACCTGCCTCTGGAAATTTCCACTACATGCATCTGACGAAGTGAGTATTCACCCAGGAAAGCTTATTCTCCAAAACATCTGTCAGTCTATAAGGTGCCACAGGAGTCGCTTTTTACAAATCCAGACTAATACAGCTACCCCTCTGATATATGATCAGAGCGGCTGGTGGGAGAAGTGCATGTTAGAAGCCCTCTGTCAACTAAGCTGTGGTTTTATAAGAACATAAGAATGGCCGTACCAGGTCAGATCAAAGGTCCATCTAGCCCAGTATCTGTCTACCGACAGTGGCCAATGCCAGGTGCCCCAGAGGGAGTGAACCTAACAGGCAATGATCAAGAGATCTCTCTCCTGCCATCCATCTCCATCCTCTGACGAACAGAGGCTAGGGACACCATTCGTTACCCATCCTGGCTAATAGCCATTTATGGACTTCACCACCATGAATTTATCCAGTTCCCTTTTAAACGCTGTTATAGTCCTAGCCTTCACAACCTCCTCAGGTAAGGAGTTCCACAAGTTGACTGTGCACTGTGTGAAGAAGAACTTCCTTTTATTTGTTTTAAACCTGCTGCCTATTAATTTCATTTGGTGACCCCTAGTTCTTGTATTACTGGAATAAGTAAATAACTTTTCCTTATCCACATTCTCAACATCACTCATGATTTTATATACCTCTATCTTACCCCCCTTAGTCTCCTCTTTTCCAAGCTGAAGAGACCTAGCCTCTTTAATCTTTCCTCATATGGGACCCTCTCCAAACCCCTAATCATTTTAGTTGCCCTTTTCTGAACCTTTTCTAGTGCTAGAATATCTTTTTTGAGGTGAGGAGACCACATTTGTACACAGTATTCAAGATGTGGGCATACCATGGATTTTTATAAGGGCAATAATATATTCTCAGTCTTATTCTCTATCCCCTTTTTAATGATTCCTAACATCCTGTTTGCTTTTTTGACCACCTCTTCACACTGCGTGGACATCTTCAGAGAACGATACATGATGACTCCAAGATCTTTTTCCTGACTCGTTGTAGCTAAATTAGCTCCCATCATATTGTATGTATAGTTGGGGTTATTTTTTCCAATGTGCATTACTTTACATTTATCCACATTAAATTTCATTTGCCATTTTGTTGCCCAATCACTTAGTTTTGTGAGATCTTTTTGAAGTTCTTCACAATCTGCTTTGGTTTTAACTATCTTGAGCAGTTTAGTATCATCTGCAAACTTTGCCACCTCACTGTTTACTCCTTTCTCCAGATCATTTATGAATAAATTGAATAGGATTGGTCCTAGGACTGACGTTTGGGGAACACCACTAGTTACCCCTCTCCATTCGGAGAATTTACCATTAATTCCTACCCTTTGTTCCCTGTCTTTTAACCAGTTCTCAGTCCATGAAAGGGCCTTCCCTTTTATCCCATGACAGCTTAATTTACTTAAGAGCCTTTGGTGAGGGACTTTGTCAAAGGCTTTCTGGAAATCTAAGTACACTATGTCCACTGGATCCCCCTTGTCCACATGTTTGTTGACCCCTTCAAAGAACTCTAATAGATTAGTAAGACATGATTTCCCTTTACAGAAACCATGTTGACTATTGCTCAACAGTTTATGTTTTTCTATGTGTCTGATAATTTTATTCTTAACTATTGTTTCGACTAATTTGCCCATTACCGACGTTAGACTTACCGGTCTGTAATTGCTGGGATCACCTCTAGAGCCCTTTTTAAATATTGGCGTTACATTAGCTAACTTCCAGTCAACGGGTACCGAAGCCGATTTAAAGGTCAGGTTACAAACCTTAGTTAATAGTTCCGCAACTTCACATTTGAGTTCTTTCAGAACTCTTGGGTGAATGCCATCTGGTCCCGGTGATGACTTGTTAATGTTGAGTTTATCAATTAATTCCAAAACCTCCTCTAGTGACACTTCAATCTGTGACAGTTCCTCAGATTTGTCACCTACAAAAGCCACCTAAGGTTTGGGAATCTCCCTAACATCCTCAGCCGTGAAGTCTGAAGCAAAGAATCCATTTAGTTTCTCCGCAATGACTTTGTCGTCTTTAAGCACTCCTTTTGTATTTCGATCGTCAAGGGGCCCCACTGACTGTTTAGCAGCCTTCCTGCTTCTGATGTAATTAAAAAACATTTTGTTATTACCTTTGGAGTTTTTGGATAGCCGTTCTTTAAACTCCTCTTTGGCTTTTCTTATTACACTCTTGCACTTAAGTTGGCAGTGTTTATGCTCCTTTCTATTTGCCTCACTAGGATTTGACTTCCACTTTTTAAAGGAGGTCTTTTTATCTCTCACTGCTTCTTTTACATGGTTGGTAAGCCACGGTGGCTCTTTTTTAGTTCTTTTACTGTGTTTCTTAATTTGAGGTATACATTGAAGTTGGGCCTCTATTATGGTGTCTTTAAAAAGTACCCATGCAGCTTGCAGGGATTTCACTTTAGTCACTGTACCTTTTAACTTTTGTTTAACCAACCCCCTCATTTTTGTATAGTTCCCCCCTTTGAAATTGTTGGGCTGTTGAGATTTTCTTCCCACCACAGGGATGTTAAATGTTATTCTATTATGGTCACTATTTGGAAGCAGTCCTGCTATAGTTACTCTTGGACCAGCTCCTGCACTCCACTCAGGATTAAATCTAGAGTTGCCTCTCCCCTTGTGGGTTCCTGTACCAACTGCTCCATGAAGCAGTCATTTAAAGTATCGAGAAATTTTATCTCTGCATTTCGTCCTGAAGTGAAATGTTCCCAGTCAATATGGGGATAATTGAAATCCCTCACTATTATTGGGTTCTTAATTTTGAAAGCCTCTCTAATTTCCCTTAGCATTTCATCATAACTATTACTGTCCTGGTCAGGTGGTCGATAATAGATCCCTAATGTTATATTTTTATTAGAGCATGACATTTCTATCCATAGAGATTCTCTGGAACATGTGGATTGGCTTAAGATTTTTACTTCATTTGAATCTACATTTTCTTTCACGTATAGTGCCACTCCTCCCACTGCACGACCTGTTCTATCCTTCCAATATATTTTGTACCCCGGAATGATAGTGTCCCATTGATTGCTCTCAGTCCACCAAGTTTCTGTGATGCCTATTATATCAATATCCTCCTTTATCACAAGGCACTTTAGTTCACCCATCTTATTATTTAGACTTCTAGCATTTGTGTACAAGCACTTTAAAAACTTGTCCCCTGTTTATTTGTCTGCCCTTTTCTGATGTGCCATTCTTTTTTATGTGACTGTTTATCATCTGATCTGGCCCTTACATTATCCTCTTCCATCCTCTGCTCCCGACTATAACCTGGAGATTCTCTATCATCAGACTCTCCCCTAAGAGAAGTCTGTGTCCGATCCACATGCTTCTCTGCAGCAGTCGGCTTTCCCCCATCTCCTAGTTTAAAAACTGCTCTACAACCTTTTAAATGTTTAGCGCCAGCAGTCTGGTTCCACTTTGGTTTAGGTGGAGCCCATCTCTCCTGTATAGGCTCCCCCCATCCCAAAAGTTTCCCCAGTTCCTAATGTTTTCTGTGCACAGAGAGCCAGACACTTCAAGGTCTGCAAGTCTTGAGGGAAATGGGGAACATCTGTACTTTGGAATTTGAAGGTGTTGTCTTAGACCATCAAGTGGAACAATTGCACTCAAATTTTTACAGCAGACATCATGGCTTAGCTGGCTAAAGCACCTGTTTAGTAAATAGGAGATCCTGGGTTCAACTCCCAGTAGTGCCTGTGTCACTTCTGTCTCCTCCACTCACATTTTCCTCTGTCTTTCTAGGAGACAGAAGAGACTTCTCTTGGCAATCCAAGTAATTGCTTGCTAAGGAAAAGGCTCTTTGGAGAGGAGCATTGGAAAGAATCAAATCACAAGCCTGGAGCTGATGTAAAGGCTGTTGTGATGGGCATTGCCAAGATAGTTGCTTTGAGTACAACTGCTGCAACATGAGCCTGGGCCACAGATCTTTGCAATTTGCTGGGGATGTCTGCACGATCTCTGCAGGTTGTGCAGGAAATGGAGAGTTACTCTCCTGTTACCTTCCTTTTGATTGTCACTGATGAAAAATTGAGCAGTTAGGAGAAAAGTCCCAGAGATCAGTATCGGATTTACCATGGCACTAATGGCTCCATAGCACCGGGCCCACGCTCAGAAGGGGCCCATAGCACTCACTTCCTCCCCTCTCGCAGCGCTGCAGGAGCAGAGCCTCAGGGATCCAGCCTGGGAGCTGAGAACCCAAGGGGCCCTGGGAGCTGTAGTTCCTTGGCCAGATCCCTGCCTATAGAGCCGGCCCTGGAGCAGGGAAGGAACTACATTTCCCAGCATTCCCTGGCAGCTATCCACAGGAAAGGGAGCGGGGGGGGGGGGGGCGGCGCCCTGAGACCCCATGCACCGCAGCTTGCTGTGGATGAGGAGCTGGCTGCTAGAAGGAGGTGGCAGTGTGAATGGGGAACAAGTGTGCCCAAGGAGTAGGCGGCTTTGGCCCAGATATCACCCTCAGGAGACTTCGCCAGGCTGGATTAGGGATGCTGGTGTGACCCCAGCTGGTAGCCCCCAAAGAAGGAATTGGGTGGACTAAATGGACAGTGCCCCCTCCCTATCTGAAGCCTAGTGAGGGAGGTACATGGATCCCACCAGAAGTGAAAATGAAAAGTAAAGGAGGGGAGGCTCTACTACAGGGGTGGACAAACATTTTGGCCTGAGGGCCACATTGGGGTTGCAAAACTGTAGGGAAGGCTGGGTAGGGAAGGCTGTGCCTCCCCAAACAGCCTGGCATCCACCCCCTCCCACTTCCCATCCCCTGACTGCCCCCCTCAGAACACTTGACCCACCCAAACCCCTCTGCTCCTTGTCCCCTAACTGCCCCCAGGACCTCACCCTCTATCCAAACCCCCTCCTCCCAGTCCCCTGACTGCCCTGACCCCTATCCACACCCCCACCCCCTGACAGTCCCCCCGTGACTCCCAGGCTTATCCAACCCCTCCATTCCCTGACCGCCCCCCAGAACCTCCACCCCATCCAGCCGTCCCCTGCTCCCTGTCCCTTGACTGCCCCCCAGGACTCCCCAGCCCTTATCCAATCCCCCGGCCCCAGACCCCTTACCATGCCGCTCAGAGCCGCATGTCTGGCAGCCGCGCCACCTGGCCAGAGCTGCTTGGCAGGAGTGCATAACGTCGCCACCCAGAGCGCTGCCCGCGCAGCGGTGTAGCTGCAGGGGAGGGGCCAGTGGCTAGCCTCCCTGGCCAGGAGCTCAAGGGCCAGGCAGGACGGTCCCGTAGGCCGATTGTGGCCCATGGGCCATAGTTTGCCCACCTCTGCTCTAGTAGAGGACCTGGGCAGCTTTAGATACAGTACCGGCATGTAGGAGGATTTCCACGTCTGAGGCATGGAAGCAGAAATTGGCTTTTCCTTTCGAGATTTATCCAATATTCAGAAAGGGAATCTAGCACCTGCCTTCCAGCTTTGAACACCTCAACATTCAGAAGTGCTCAAGCTCAATTTGGGCAGCTGGTACTTCATTTCTCCCAAATCAAATATGCTGATTCACTGTAACTTGCTGTAGAAAAAGTAGGATAAAATTGAGCAACAAATGCTGGGGTCTCCCCAGTGCTAACTAGGACTGGAATTGCTATTTTCAACAGCCATTGCCATTTTGTTTTAGTTTGGTTTGTTGAAAAGAAAGACAGTGATATTGCATTGGCCAGTTCTCCACAGAAATGAAGAGTGGAACAAAAGAATAACAATTGCACCTCAACTTTTCCTCATTTATGAGGACAGTCTTATAATATGGATCCAGATACCCTCCAATCACACAAGCTGAACGTTGTTCCACTTCATTGCAGTTCTGTAGCCATGTGGGAACCAGTCCTGCCTGTGTTCTGTGCACATCCAAAACTCCTACTGAGCTCAGAAGTGCCTTGCTTTTGTGACCATCCCACCTAATATGTTCAGCCCTTGTAAGCGAAACAGATTCATATTTAGTAATTGGGTGGGAAGCCTCTCAGAAAGCGTTAGGTGCTGTAGAAGGTGTTGCTTATTCACTAGGTAATGTGAGACCTTCCTGCTATGCTAGTAAACCAGTGCCGCACAGAATGCACTTTGCTCCTAGAGTCTAGAATGGGGCCTTTGCTTCTTTACACAGCCCAGTAAAGACAATGAAAAGACTCCCACTCACTTCAACAGGCTTTGGACAGAACTGGTTATACACAGGGTAACTCCACTGTCTTCACAGGGTCCTGGTCCCACAGTGGAGGCGGAGCTTGTGAGCTTGTTGAAGAGCTGCTGCTCAGGGATGGGAGCCTCCTGGCACCCCAGCCTCCAAAATCATTCAGGCTGCACTTTCTGCATGACTATGTGCTAGCTGAGGGGTGTGTGGGAATTGGTGGCCTCTGCTGCAGGTGATGGGCATCTCAGGTACTTAAAGCCATGGCCTAGAGGAGGGAAGTGCCTAACTGCAGAGTCTGCAACTGCCTAGGGCCAGGGCTGACTGGATTTAGAGTCCCTAGTGCTGCCGTTGCAAGCTTCAAGCATGCTGAGCCTTGGTATTGCCACCCCTCCTGCGGCTAGCAGCTGCCTAAGGCTGGCCTCTGGCAATTGGCCCCATGGCTATAGCCAGAGAAGCTACAAGTGGCTCTGTGACTATTGGGGGCCATTAAGCTAGAGCAGCTAAAGACACTGGAGTTAACCTCAAGGAACAGAGGTCACCAGCAGGAAAGGAATGTCAAGGGGAGCAGGTCAGGCTTGCAGAGGGAGCTTCCAGCTGGTTGCGGAGCATGTCCAAAGTAGAAAGGAAACAAGCATGGGGAGAGGTGGTGGTGACCAGGTAGCAGACTAGCATGTAGGTGGGAGCAGAGGGAGAAAGGCTGATGTCTTCAGATTCCCAAGGGCTAAGTCCTCACTTTGGGGAAATGGTGTTTGCAGGTGGCTTGCTCACATGGCAGGATGGGGGCTGAGGGAGGGATCTGTCAGAACTGATCAGGTATCTGCTGGCTTTAGAACTCTGAGCTGAGACTAGGACCACATGCCGTGACTGGCGACATAGGGGGGTACTGGAGACATGGCTAGAGAGGGTCTGAATGAGGAAGGAGATAAATCTGTGGGGAGTTTCCTTGGTCACTGTGAAAGTTCTTCTCCCTGTGGACACCGGTAAACCCACATGGGTGTACAGCTCAATAAGAAAAACTGGGGGCTGAGGGAGCTGTGTATGGCAATACATATAGTCATGTAGGGGTGTGTGATCAAAATGAAAAATGTTTCTGAGGTTCAGTACCGTCTATACTATGGCACCAATGGCACTGCCCCACCAGGCCCACACTCGGAGCCCACAGTGACTACATGAGGGCCCACAAATACATTTGGTGCTGGCGCCCAGAAAAGGTTAATCTGGCTCTGACTGCCCGAGCACTATTGCAGCCCCACATTTTTGGGTGGACCTCCCACAGTGGAAGCTGCAGAGCACTCCTCCATCACACACACACACACACACCTCCTAGTGTTGGGAGGGGAACAGGGGAAAGGACAGAAGAAGCAAGAGACAAAGAGAAAGGATGGAGGGATGGAGGAAGAGGTGAAACAAAAAAGACAAACCTTAATGTCCCCAGTGATTCTAAGGGACAAAATCCCAAGTGCGGAATAAAATTCTGCCTCTTTAAGATCGTGTTTTCCATGCCTAGAATTCAACTGTCACCAAATGGATCAGACTGAACAGGTTTCAAACCTTGAGGAGGCTCTTACCTTCTAAACAGGGATGACTGTTTTCTAGTAAAATCACTAAAAGGGAAGGAGAAAACTCAAAAGAGGTTCCTCCTGGCGCTCACGTACGTGAACCTGAATACTCTCTCAGTCCTCAAAGAGAGACCTGGAGAAGGAGACATGCTGAAGCAAAGCCACAGGGGTCTCTGAGGTTTCCCTGGCCCCTTGCCCCTCTCCTGCCTGGCTGACGTCAGCATCTCTCTGTGAGGTCACCACCTCCCCACCACTTTTGACCAATAGTCTGAGGTCCTGCAAAAGGCCTTTGTGATGTCACTGCCACACCCCTCCCTTGCTGTGCCAATGTCCTGCCCCTGGCCAGGCACTCTGGAGGTTTGAGCTACTCCCTGTGGATCACCGCAGTCAAGGAGCGTTCGTTCTAGGATCAAGCCGGCTAGACAGGAAAACATCAGACGCTGCTCCCAATGCTACACTCAGTTTTTCAGAAATTAGTTGACTTTATGGCCAGAAGAGACCATTAGAGCATCTAATCTGACCCCTGCACATCACAGGCCTCCTGTATGACACAATAGCTACTTTTGGGGAAAACACATTCCAGAAAGGCATCTAGTCTTCATTAAATGACATCAGGAGATGGAGAATCCACCACTTTTCTTGGTAGCTTGTTCCTGTGGTGAATCATCCTCGCTGTTGAATATTTGTGTCTTATCTGTAATATGAATTTGTCTCTTTTCACCTTCCAGCCATTGGGTCTTGTTATGCCTTTCTCTGCTAGATTAAAGAGCCCTTTAATAGCCAATCTTTTCTTTCCATTAAGGCACTTCAACACTTCAATGAAGTCACCTTTCAATCTTCTTTTGATAAGCTAAACAGGTTGAGCTCTTTCAATAGCTCACTAGAAGGCATTTTTCTCCAGTCCTCTAAACATTTGGTGGCTCCTTGCTGCCCCAGCTCCAATTTCACATCTTTTTCAAATGAGGACACCAAAACTGGAGGCACTATTCCACTCAGTCTCACTGATGCCATGTCACCTCCTGTGACGTTAGTGACATAATCTGTAACTGTATAGATCACCGTTGTGACCACTGTTCTATATTTGCAGCCAATATTGTAGAAAGGTTGTTGTGTAAGGGGTCTATGGAGAGGTTCTGACTTGCTGATTATAATGATGCTATCTCTAGATGTGTATTATTTTTGTAGCTGACGTTATGAATATTGGCTCTATGCTGTCTGTTTTTCAAACTTGTGCTATGCTTCTGGGGAACACCCCAGCCAGACAAGTTGGTGTCAGTTCTGCCTGATGGCCTATTAAGGACCATCAGCTATACAATCGACCCATTGAAAGAAGGCAGATACGCCTTGTGACTCAGCAAGCTACGCAGAGACCTGCCTATGGACAGAACTCTAAGGTTTTTCTATGCCATGTGCTTAGGGAGATGTATTATCCATGCTCTGGTTCCTCGCTGGCCCGGAGAGAACAAAGGAACACGAGAACAAAAACGTTCCCCCACAGATTTGAAAGTATTTCCTTCCCTTATTAGTCCTTTTGGTCATGTGCCAACTAGGTTATCTGAGCTTTTTAACCGTTTACAGGGTATTTTATGGTACCTGTAGCTATATGTTTATGACACCCTGTAAATAGCAATCTGTGGAATCTGATTCTGAGTAAGGGCAGGGGGAAGGGAAGTGGCTTCAGCAGATTTACTGAGTGTGCTCAGTTAATGTGAGCATTCTCAGTGCACCATAAGTAGCAAATTCCTACAGATAGCAGTTTCTCACACTACACCTGAAGCAGCATGAGGCAGGGGCTCCATCGCTGTCCACACCCCACCCAAGAGCAGATTACCAGGGGCTGCGAGACCCTCAGCTTCTGGAACCTTTGTGTGGAGTCTCTCTTCTGCCCATCCAGGGCTGCCCCGGCAGCCAGGGACTTTCTGAGGTGGGAACTAGCCCCATCTCTGCTCCTTCTCCTGCGTCTGTGTGTCCCAGAGCCACTGCAGGGACTGTCCCACACCCAGGATCTCGATCCTATTAGCACTCACAGGGGCCAATCCAGCTACAGGAGAGTGAGCACCCCTGGGAGCAGGGAAGTGACCAAGTCTCCCTGCCAGAGGGTGGGGGAAGAAAGGGAAACAGGTGAGATTGAAAGGGGTTAAGGAGAAATAAGTGGGGAAAGCAGCACCCAGCTCTTTTCTACTGCATCACCCCTGAGTAGATTCCTCATGAGCTCTGGGTAAATAGCCCCCAGTGTCCAGGGTTTCCCAGATCCCCCTCCCTCCCTAGGGAATGCACGTAGACATCGCCTTCCTGCCAGGCATGATTACAAGGAGCTGCCTGCAGTCCAGTGTGACAGTGCCTGCTCCAGGAGGGGTTTGTTCTCTACTCCTGCTGGATGGGCACAGAATGGGGCAGCAAAAGGCTTGTGTCAGTTTTTGTTGCTGCACATTCCTTAACTTAGAACAGTAATGAAATGAAGAAAATGGAGATTGAATTAAATATACAAATAAAAGTTGCAGCTGCTGTTGCTAAACAATACAATGATAAAGTTCAGGCCATATCAGGAAATCAATGAGTTAACAAGGATATTGCGTTGGAATCAAGTCGTCAATTTAGTTCAACCATCAGATTAATACAGCTATAAATACAACCCCTATAAATCCTAAAAGAGCAACCCAAGAAGGCAGGTGCATAATTAGTGATGTCGAAACCCCAATCAGAGATTTTTACCCAGGCAGTGCATCCCAGATTTAGCCAGCTGAATATTTCAATACCGAAACCAAATTATTGCTTACATTTAGCCCACAACCTCAAAGCCAATTACAATTTCTCCTTAGATTTCACTCTTGTGTAGCTAATATTTCTTCTCGCCCCAAAACACGTACAGACCTTATAAAGACATTAGCAAAAGAAGTTCAAACAGCTCTCGCTGAACAATGTATATCTGACAGCTCAATTCCTTGCAATGCTTGCACAGGTGAGGATCATGCATTCTGTCATTTCATGGGGCAGAGTTTTAAGGCTATTAAGATTTGGGGAACTATTCTTCCTAACATCTTCCCTTTGTAGATTTCAGAGGTGTTCACACTCTCACCCTCATTGAGCCGCACAGTTACACCGCAATCTAATAGAAAGTCTGGGAGGTCTCCAAGTTCATAAAAAGAAACAGACAAAAATTCGAAAAAGGAACAAAATGTTTCTAAGATTATAAGAGGTTGGATCTCTGCACCTCTCGGGCTTTGGATTCACGTGGGGTAGGACCTGTAGCTCCAGTTTAGGAACCAGGTAATGGCACAGATTCTCCAGCATGTCGGGCTTTGCAGGTACAGGGAGAGTGAAGGCTGCACAGCCTGTCGCCATTGTGCTTCATTCCCCACAGGGGATCAGGCCAGGGATCCTGGCAGTCCGTCTCTCTGAGGCTATGTCTACACTGGCAGAGTTACAGCGCCGGGAGTTACAGTGCTGCTAAGAGAGTGCTGAAGGGAAACCGCTATTGTGTGTTCACACTGTCAGCTACCTGCGCAATAGTGTGTTCACATTGCGGCACTTGCAGTAGTATTCAGAGCGGTGCACTCTGGGTAGCTATCCCACTGAGCATCTCTTCCTCTTCTGCTCCTAAGAGTTGTGGGAAGGCGGAGGGGGTCGTGGGGCATCCTGGGTCCTGTCCCAATCCAGCGTGATGCATTGCTTTGCATCCCAGAAATCCCTGTGCTTCCGTCCGCATTTGGTGCTATCTTTCAATGGCTGGTGTACTGCCCATTCTGCCTCTTTGGGCTGCAGGAATGGATCCTGCACTATTGATCAATATGCTGCTCACTCTTACTAATAACGTCACAAATGGCAGTGGAGTTATTCCTTAAACTACAAAGGCAAGAGGAGTTCATTATTGATCTCGCCACATATAGTAGCTATGACACGAGATCGCTTGTGGCATTCATGGAGGTGCTGACCACAGTGGAACACTGCTTCTGGGCTCGGGAAACAAGCACTGAGTGGTGGGATCACATCATCATGCACATCTGGGATGACAAGCTGTGGCTGCAGAACTTTTGGATGAGGAAAGACACATTCATAGGACTCTGATGAGCTCGCCCCAACCCTGCAGCTCAAGGACACGAGAATGAGAGTTGCCCTGTTATTGGAGAAGTGCGTGGCAATTGCACGGTGGAAAATGGCTATTCCAGACTGCTACCATTCGGACGCTAACCAGTTTGAGTTGAGAAAGTCGACTGTTGGACATGTGTTGACAAAAGTGTGCAGGGCCATTAATTGCATCCTGCTCCAAAAGACTGTGACTCTGGGCAGTGTGTGCAACTTTGTGGATGGCTTTGCACAAGTGGGCTTCCCTAACTGCGGAGGGGCGATAGATGGCACACACATTCCAATTCTGGCACCAGACCACCTAGTCATGGCGTACATTAATCAGAAGGGGGTACTTCTCTATGGTTCTCCAGGCACTTGTGGATCACCGTGGGCATTTCACAGACATTAATGCACGCTGGCCTGGTAAGACACACGCATCTTTTGGAACACTGGCCTGTTCAGGAAACTGGAAGCAGAGACTTTCTTCCCAGACCAGAAGATCACCGTAGGGGAAGTCAAAATGCCCATTGGGATCCTGAGAGACCCTGCCTACCCCTTAGTGCCGTGGCTTATGAAGCCATTCATGGAGCACCTTGACAGCAGCAAGGAGCAATTCAACAACAGGCTGAGCAAGTGCAGAATGACTCTTGAGTGTGCTTTTGGCCATTTGTGAAAGGAAGAGTAAAAGCTTTACTCAGGGCTGGACCACTGAGGCTCAGCACCTGGAGGCTGAATTTGAACAGCCAGAGACCAGGGCTATTAGAGGGGCGGAGCGCAGGGCCATAAGGATCAGGGATACCTTGAGGCAGCAATTTGAAGCTGAAAGCCACTAATATTTGTTGCTATGCATGGGAATGCAGTGCTTGTAATGCTAGGAGGTGATTGTTATTGGTGCAGACAAAGCACTATGAAGGCTTAAGAAAATTGCCTGTTGCTTTGCAGGGCTCTGTTTGCTTTCAATTAATGGAATAAAGATTGCTTTCAAACCAAAATGATTCTTTTATTAAAAAGCAACCACTGGAGGAGAGACAGACAAACCAACAAACAAAAACATATCAGTACTGTACAGGATGGGTAAAAGGTTGCACATCTTGTCTCAATTAATTTTCTTCTTAACAGAAGATTTATTTTAAAATTTATCAAAATAAATTCCATTTTAAGTAGAAATAATTACAGGCCGTACTGGATCTCTCTTCTCGTGCATGCTATTTCTCTCACATATTCCCCCATTCTAATTCCTTTGCAGTGAGGTTTTAATTTCAGGATTAGCCACCATTTCCAAAAGAGTAGGAGGGGGCAGGGAGAGAACTAGAAGAATACCTGAATCATACTGTAACACTGAAAGTTATCACAGAATCAGCCTCTTACGTTACACTAATTAACTTCACATTTAATTTCATTGTCACTGATGACTAACAATTGCTTTGAAATGGGGGGACAGTGTAACCGTGATGCTCAGGGTTTGTTTAGACTAGGAAAGGTGATGGAGTTTAGGTCAGGTCAAGGGGAAAGCTAATGCCAACCACTGCACCTGGGCTGCAGCTGCTCTACAACTATAATTGTCTGTTTACACCAAGATCACTAACTTGAGCAGCCAACGCCATGTGCAGCCCTAGTGGATGTAAGGCCCAGGTAGTTTTTACCTCAGTGGAGCTTGTTGGGATCCAACCTCTCTCCCCCACCTCTTCTCCCTGTGAAGAACATTCCTGGCTGGAGGGATACACACTCCTACAACTCAAAAGGAAAAGAGTTGACAGGAAAAAAAAATCACAGGACTGATCCCAAAGAACGGGGAGCTGCAAAAAGCAGAAGCAGGCAACTCATCTAGGGGAGCTGAGAGACGACGCTGAACATGGTGCAAAGGTCGCTCTGTGGGAATTCGCATTTGTGATCTTTTTAAAAACAATCTTTGGCCAGCCGGAATCAAGGCATTTATTACAGTTCTCTCACATGTGGATTTTCTGATGTCTAATAAGGCTGGAGCTCCGACTGAAGCTTTTCCCACACTCAGAGCACGTGTAGGACATCTCTCCCCTGTGGATTCTCTGATGTGAGACGAGGGCTGAGCTATAACTAAAGCGTTCCCCACACTCAGAGCACGTGTTGGACACCTTCCCTGTGTGGATTCTCTGATGTGTGATCAGGGCAGAGCTCTGCTTAAAACTCTTCCCACACTCAGCGCATATGTAGGGCATCTCTCCTCCGTGGATTGTCCGATGTCTGATAAGGTTTGAGCTCTGATTGAAGCTTTTCCCACACTCAGAGCACATGTAGGGTCTCTCTCCTGTGTGGATTCTCTCATGTGTGATGAGGGCTGAACGATCCATGAAGCGTTTCCCACACTCAGAGCATCCATAGGGTCTGTCACCTGTGTGAATTCTCTGATGTAAGCGAAGGGCTGATCTATAACTGAAGCATTTCCCGCACTCCGAGCATGTGTAGGGTGTCCATCCAGTATGGATTTGCTGATGTCTAATAAGGCTTGAGCCCTGGTTGAAGCTTTTCCCACACACAGAGCACGTGTAGGGTGTCTCTCCTGTGTGGATTCGCTGATGTGAGATGAGGACTGAGTTATAACTGAAGCGTTTCCCACACTCAGAGCACGTGTAGGGTTTTTCTCCTGTGTGGGTTTTCTGATGTCTAATAAGGCTTGAGTTCCGATTGAAGCTTTTCCTGCACTCAGAGCACGTGTACGGCGTCTCTCCTGTGTGGATGCTCCTATGTCTGATAAGGTGTGAGCTCCGATTGAAGCTGTTCCCACATTCAGAGCACATGTAGGGCTTCTCTCCTCTGTGGATTCTCTGATGTGTGAGAAGGTCTGAGCTCCCACTGAAGCTTTTCCCACACTCATGGCATGTGTAGCGTGTCTCTTCCAAGTTGATGCTCTTGCACGTAATAAGGTCTGAGTGGCTACTGAAGTTTTCCTCTGGCCTGTGCTTAGTCTCACAGGCATTTGTTCTTTCTGGGAGTGCACAACTCCCGGAAACATTCCCTTTGGGTCTTCCTGATAACGTCCCATGTGGTTCTACCTGCTCAGCATCTTCCTGCTGGGGTGTCTCCTCGTTCTCACTCACCATCCTATCACCTGATGGGAGACAGAGAGAATCCAGACATAGGTCACTCCCTGCACCACAAAGAAAGGAAATCTCAGACAGAGGAATGGAAAAAGGTGTGAACAAACCAAAATAGTGCGGGAGAGATCAAACCTATCAGGAGCTGATTTTCCCCCAAACCCTTCCCCAAAGGAGAGAGAGGAAGGGATCCGTTCTAGGTGTGCATCTCACCAGAACTCTCAGGGGAAAGTGAGATTGGGGAGGGACCTGCTGCCAACTGTCAGTCAGGATAGGTGGGAAGTCATGAATGACATCTGCCTAATGATTCCACATCTGCAGGGAACAATCCTGAACTTGGAGTGCTTACAACTTGGAGAGTCTTTGTAGGGCATCCCAAATGTTTCCTGTATTCACGGACAGTTTTTGAGAGGGTTCACCCAATTCCTCATCTGTGCAGACAGCTCTCGGGAGGTCTGAGACCCACAGCTGTTCCCCTTATTCCAGCTGCAAGATCACATCAGGTTTGGAAACTGGAAACCCTGGGAAGGGAAAGAAAACAAGGAAGGTCCATGGAATTTGTGGGATACTTGTCACAACGAATATTCCATGGTTTTAACCCCAGCTCATTTTTAAGACGTAACATCCCAAGGCCGGCTTCCTTGGCTCAAAGTGGCAGAAGAGTTATTATTATTATAAATCATATTAATTACCTTAGTGCCTGAGAGCCAACGAACCGTGGGCCCCTGCTGTGTTAGGCACAGCACAAACCCAGAATAGAAGATGGCCTATGCCCTGAAGAATTTACAATCTAAATAGACAAGACAGACACAGATGGGGGAAGAGATGGAACCCACCAGCAAAGTGAACTATGTGATGGTAGAGGGACAGATCTGATGAACACAGGTATAGATCTTGAGACTACTGTATTTAATGTTATGACTAGGGCCAGTGTTTTCCAGAAATTGCTGCTATTCCTCTGGCTTCAACACTCCTATTTCAACCTGTGAGCTCTGACAAAAGGCCCAGCTGAATGACACTCCTGTTCAGAGACAGTTCCTCATTCAACGCACAGAGCAAGTTTGTGCTGTGACACTGGGCAGACTTTTAAAACATAGCAGGGTTTATTAGTCAACTGAAACACAGCACGGAAAAAGTCTTTAGATAAGCATAGAGAAGCAAAGACGACAATATAGTCCATAATGGCCAATGCCCTTGAGCCATGCTGCTGTAGAAAGTAGTTTGGTTTCCTTTCACCGTACCTGTCCATTTGTCTTCTCTCCAATAGAGCTTCCTGCATCTGCGAGCCCAGTTCTTCCTACTCCCAAAAACATAACGAATTCATGTATGCTTCACTCAGCCAAGGGGAGATCCTCCCGTGGACAGGTGACAATTATTCCCTTGTCTCTGTCGGGTATTCCACTGATGAAGGTTGGTCCCAGCCAGTCCTTAATGACCCATTCATATCACCCCATGACAGCTACGTGACGAAACACCTCATGTCTCCTGCTCTTTCTAATCATAGCAATACCAATCACAGAGGGAAACTGAGGTGTGTATTGGCATCATAGAAATATCACCAAAATTCCCACCTCTATCACACACACACTGCTCACAGCCCTTGGAGAGAAAGCAAAGCACAGGAACTGGAGGTTAGTCCAGTGAACACAGTGTAGGAGAAGCTGCAATCCTCAAACCTGGTCAAAAAGGAGAGACATGTGGGTACCTACCCACAGAGAAGGGCTGGCTAGAGGCCTGATACCCGAGAGACCATTCCTTGAGCACGTCATGGAGGCAGGTCAGAGGCTTAGCTGTCCCAGAACTGTGATACTGCAAAAGCACATTCTGGGGAATTAGGAAATCTAGTGATTCAGGTGTAATGGGAGGGAGAATTAAACTCCCCCAGTGTGTGGAGAACGCTGGGGAATTAAACACTGAAATTCAGGAGCAACAGCCTCTAATTCTTCCAGAAAAGGAGAATGTAAGAAACAAGAACTGGGCCACGCAACCTCAGGAGGGACAGACTCGAAGATCCCAGGACCCCGGAGGGAAGACAGCTTGTGGCTGCTGCCGATGGGGAGTGGGGGGCCAAGAATCTCTCCAAACTCTCACCCCTGGTGACCCCGACCTGATTTTATGACCTTTGACCTAGTCTCACGTCTCGTGGGAAATTTTATACTCGCTAGAGATAAAATGTCATTATCAGAGAATTCCTTATTAGCTTGGAACATGCATGGAGGGGCAAGGAGGTGAACATAGATAAATGGGCTATTAAGGGCAGGTCTACACTACAGCCAGGATCGACGCTCTGAGATCTAATTCAGACCCGCCAAATCAACTGCAGACTGACTGCAGATGGCTCTCCAGTCAACCCCTGTACTCTACTTGACTCTACCCCCGATGCTCTCCCGTCGACCCCCCGCAGTGCACACCCGGCAGTAACTCAACCTAAGTTATGTTCACTCCGGCTACATTATTCACGCAGCTGGAGTTGCGCAGCGTAGGTCAGCTGGCCACGGTACTGTAAACACAGCCTGAGCTTGCTACAGTTAAGGGCCTTATATTAGGTTGAGGCTTTGTGGGAGTGATTCTGCTGAAGTCTGGGATTTACCTGAATAGGCCTCAGGATAAGGAGAGAATCCCAGGTGAGATATTTTGACTCCACATTTTGAAAAACTAACAAGTAATCACCAAGAGGTGCAATACCCCACAGGATTCTGAACGAAGGGGTGGGCTTTAGCAGTTAGGTTGCTATGCAGTATCTCAGCAGTTGGGCCGCATTCATATATTAGAATTATTAATAAATAAGTGATGTAAATCATGAGTATTAATCCTTGATGCTTAATTATGGACTTCCCAAAGGCCACATATGTGTTGGGGCAGCTATTGACATTGCTGTAATCAGAGTAAAGGAGCAGATATGGTATATAGCCATGCTATTACCATAAGGAAGTGGATAAAACACCTCTCTTAGTTACCATTTTTTCATTTTGTCAGGTCACCGAGACAGTGTAAACTGAAGGAGGCCTTCTTCTGATGGGCTCCCTTGCCCCTCGATCTTTCTTTCCAGCAGTGTCCATAACACACAAGAGAACTGGAAACACCTAAGGAACAAAGACTGAACTGGGGGAAGTGCTGGTCCCAGGGTAAACGAATTTCTAGCTTGTGTATGGAAACTTGGTGGACTGCTTGTATCATCAGTCAGGGTGAGAAATTACTAATTCAAATTCTATCCATCTAGTATGTTAGGCTTAGTTTGAGGTTATGGTTATTTGCTAAGTAATCTGCTTTGATCTGTTTGCCATCAGTTATAATCACTTAAAATCTATCTTTCTGTAGTCAATAAACTTCTTTTATGCTTTATCTTAACCAGTGTATTTTGAATGAAGTGTCCAAGGAAAATCTCAGCTTGGTTTGCACAAGCTTGTTGTGCATATCTTTCCCATATTGAGGGGAAGGTGAACTATATTAATGAGTTTACATTATACAGATCCTATGCAGTATAAGATGGTATAATTCTGGATTTCTACTATAGCAGGTGTGCAAGATTGGGGAGCTGGGAAATTGGCTGTTGTCTTCTATCTGACCTTGAGTGGCTTAGGTAAAGCACTCAGGTAGCTTAGTTGGGTGTATAGTGCCACCTGCTGTCGTGTTGGGTGATAACAGGGCCTACAGAGGCTGGCTGAATCTCCAGCAAAGCAGCATGAGAAGGGGCAGCCCAGCTTGAGGGTTAGAGGGCACAGCGGTTCCCAGAAGCCCCCCAGACTGCACCCCGGGGGTGACAACCAATCACACCCTAGATTACACAAGTCTCAGCAGGTTTGTCACATCCTTTCCCCTCCCTTTCTCCAACCTCGATATTTCCTGCCTCCCACCACCTCCAGCACCTCCCACCCTCCTATGCATTTACTGTTCCTCTCCCTCCAAGCAGACCCCACCACCAGCTCCCTGATAATCCCTTACCTGAGCCAGCTCCATTGCAGACATTTCCTTCCCCGTGGGAGGACGGGTTGATCTGGAGTGAAATGTGGATGTTATTCTGTAGCCTGCCAGGGTGAGACGGGCAATGGGAGAGCATTCCGATGGGGCTTTTGTCCATTCCACAAGCTGATTCCCCCAAGGATTTTTCCCTGCTAATGGACATTCTAGTTTCTGCTACACTGTGAAGCACTGAGTGACCTTCTTCCAGTACAGGCATAGCCCCCTCCCCCAGGGTGTAACACCTGTCAAGGATGGTCTAGATCAGGGGTCTCAAACTCATTTTACCTTAGGGCTAGTGCCAGTCCTCAAATCCTCCCAGCAGGCCAATGTCACTCATGTCGCCCAGAACCTGCCCCCCAAAAAACTCCACCCCCACCTGCCTAAGGCTCTGGGACGGAGTTTGGGTGGGGAAGGACGTCTGGGGCAGGGGATTGGGGTGCAGGCTCTGGGAGGAGTTTGGATGCAGAAGGGGTGAGAGCTTGGGCTCTGGGAGGGAGTTTGGGTGGGGGAGAGGGTTTGGGGTGCAGGATCTGAGATGGAGTTTGGGGGATGGAGGGTGTGTGTGGGAAGGGGGTGCAGGCTCTGGGAAGGAGTTTGGGGGGCAGGGGGAGTGTGGAGGGGATACAGGCTCTGGGAGGGAAATTGGGGCTGGGGGTGTGGGAGGGGTGTAGGTAGGGGATGAAGGCTCGGGGAGGGAGTTTTGGGGCAGGAGGGGTATATGTGGGGACGAGGCACAGACTGGCAGGGAGTTTGGGGTGGGAGGAGGTATGTGGGAAGGGGGTGCAGGCTCTGGGAGGGGGTTGGGGGGTGTGTGGAGGAGGTGTGGGGTGCAGGCTCTGGGAGAGAGTTTGGGGTGGGAGGGGTGTGTGGGAAGGGGTGTGTGGGAAGGGTGCAGCCTCTGGGAGTTTGTGGGGAGGAGGTGGGGTGCAGGCTCTGGGAGGCGGAGTGCGGCTCTTACCTGGGGCTCCAAGGCGGGGTGGGTCGTGGGGCAGTCCGTGGGGCCTCCCCACGCTTCTGCCCCCTAGCACCGCCCACACAGCACCCCATTGGCCGCAGGGGCCCTCAGGGCAGGCGCCAGCACGTGGAGGCACAGCCCTGCCCCACCCCTGGGCCCCAGGGAGGGGCGGGCAGCCACTGGAACGAGCAGGCATACGCTGCTTAGCTCCACTGTGCTGCCGGGGGCCCTGAGGGGGGGGAGTGCCTGGGGGCAACAGGTGGGACCAAGGGAGAGACCCAGCCCCAAGACTGCTGGAGCCCCACGGGCCACACTGGGGAGGCCCACAGGCCAGGAGTTTGAGATCCCTGGTCTAGATAATACTTAGTCCTGGCTTGAGTGCAGGGGACTGGACTAGATGACCTCTCAAGGTCCCTTCCAGTTCTGTGATTCTATGAACCAAAGGCCAGAGAAGAGCAGAATCAAAGGAATCACTCTGGGAGATTCTCCCTGTCATTGTCCCCAAGGCAGCTGTCTCAGGTTTACAAAGTTGTTTGTACAAAGGCTGGAGCATCAGTCTCTCCTGGGAGTGCCCCCTTTCATGAGCGGGGCTCGTTTTAGCTTTTGGCAAGCATGAACCCGGGCGGTGTGGGGCGCTGAGACTGGGCCTTCTTGCCTCAGCACATCTCGTTTCTTTCTGTGGCTCCCCACTGAGTCCAAATGAGTAGACACTCCTGATAGAGACTGTGAACAAAAGAATGGCCCATTGTCAGACCAACGGTCCATCTAGCTCAGTGGCCGATGCCAGCCCCCCCCAGAGGGAATGAACAGAACAGGGAATCATCAAGTGATCCATCCCCTGTCACCCATCCCAGCTTCTGGCAAACAGAGGCTAGAGACACCATCCCTGCCCATCCTGCCTGTGACACTGGCAGATGAGGTGTTAGCTCTTGCAAAAGCCCCCATGTCTTAACTGAACATGGACAAAGGCATAGCTGGAATCCGTCTGGCTCATCCATGTTAGTATTTTAAAACAGGTATTAGAATGATAAGAAGATGTTTAGTGTTTACACTTTATTGAATGCTTGTGAGTTGCTGCCTCGGTTAACATCTGACTAGTTGCATTGTGAGCCTCTGTGGCTATGTAAATCACCAGACAAGAGAGAAACTTTACCTAGGTGAAGTGCTGATTGGCAACAGAATGCATTACACCCTGTCTGGCAGGAAAGGTCCATCAACACCAGATAGAGTATTATGGGATGTTAAAGAAGACAAAAGACCATTGTTGTGCTCTTGACTTCCCATTAGCTGAGTCTGCAGCTCAGAGCACGTGGCAGGAAGGGGATAAAACCCCCATACAGAAGGAACTGATTATCTGTAGCTGCTTGGACTCTGGGGGGGGCAAAGTTTCTAGGCATAAGCAAGAGATCCTCAGCTGCTTAGCCAGGGTTAGTCCTAAAGAATATGTAGAACTTGCTTATTATAGAAGCTTCTATTACCTTTTAAATTTAAGACTAACTCATCTGCATCTATAGGATTACCTGCTTTAACTTTGTAAACAACTCTAGTTTCCCCTTAAATAAATCTTAATACAGGTTATGACAGGACTGGCTACAAATGTTGTCTTTGTTGTGAGATCTAGATTCAGTTGACCTAAATAAGTGGCTGGTTCTTTGGGACTGGCAGTAACCTGAACATTGCTGGGATTCGTGGTGTAAGGCAGTGGTTCTCAGCCAGGGGCCTGGGGACTACTGGGGAGCCACGAGTGGGTTTCGGGGGGGCTGCCAAGCCAGGTCAGCATTAGACTCACCGAGGCCCAGGGCAGAAAGCTGAAGTCCCAGCACATAGGGCTGAAGTCTGGGGCCTTGATCCCCACCATCCAGGGCTGAAGCCAAAGCCAAAGCCTAAGCAATGTAGCTTTGTGGGGGCCCCTGTGGCATGGGGCCCCAGACAGTTGCCCTGCTTGTTACACCCTAACACCAGCCCTGGCTTTTGCATGCAGAAAACCAGTTATTGTGGCCCACGTGGGCCATGGAGTTTTTATAGCATGTTGGGGGGGCCTCAGAAAGAAACAGGTTGAGGACCCCTGGTTTACAGGACCATCTGTCACACAGGTGAGCTCCCCTGCGTGGTGAGATACATGGGATGACCCAAGGGGCCTGTCTGTGATCCCATGTTAATGCTGTTACAGTGCCTGAAGCGTTTACACTGGATACTTGGTTGATGAAATCTCCATACAGACCTCACAACCCGTTTGGTGTTTGTGCCCTGTTTCTCACCAGTCTGCCTGAGGTTGGTGCTCGTGCTCTCGAGTCACTGGAGACAGCGTGACAGAGACTTACGGGCGCAACACCACCAGCAGCAATTTGCAGCACTGCAGAGCAGGCTTTACAGTGACTCAGTGTGGGCCAAATGGTCCATGGACTCCGTCAAGTCCCAGTTCTCCTCCAGTGCATGTCAGCATCCCAGCAACCGTCTAGGGGGTCAAGGCTGCCGCCCCTTCAGTGATGGTGGATCCCCAGCACAGGACCCGCCTTGTCTCCAGAGACAGAGGTGAGTGACGGAGGATGTGCGATGGATCCTGGGGGGCGGGGGAGGGAAAGGGATAACAAAACCCACCTTCTGGGGTCACCCCTCAGGAAGTGAAGGTGACAGTACTACTGTGGTGGCAGTAAAGGGGGAGGGGAGGGCATGGGAGCAGGAGGGAGCAGCACCCTCAAGGGCAATGCTGCCAGTGGGTCACCCCATCACACCAGGCATGGGGCTGATAGGGGGCCATTCCCTGGGCCTGGGTGCCTGTGAAGGGCTATATAAACCCCATGCTGGCACAGAAGGGGTTAAACTGCTGCTTTAGTCTGGACTGGCCCAGCCCCTCCACACCTGCAAACCATGCCAGGACTGGAGCAGGAGTTAACAGGCGAGACCTACTCTTCTCAGAGGGGGGCCACCCTGGAGAGGGAACAGTCTGTGGAGCATCTCCAGCCCCAAAGAGGGATGGCAGCATCCCGGGCTCTGGCCTTCACTGAGGGCGGGTGGGGATCTCCGGAGCTCAAAGCAGGAGCAGGCTGAAACTTGCGCTAGAGACCCAGTAAACTCTGAAGAGGACCGAGACACTCCCAGGGCCCCCAGAAGTAAGAGGGGCCCATATCCTGATGGGACTTGTCCACAGTTCCCCCCCTCCACCCGTTTCTTTTCTTTTCTTTCGTTCCTTTATTGACCCTTGTTTGCCGACAATCGGCTCTTTTGCTGTTTCACCCGGTGCCCCGAGAGAGGAAGAAAGTGCCCCGAGGCCTCAGCCAGAGGGTTGAGCCCTGACACACCCCTGGCTTAGCGGTTCTCTGCCAGTAGCAGCGAGGGAACCAGTGTGGGCAGAATCTCTGTCAGGGTCAGTGAAGTGCCCAGTACAGTGGTGGGGTGTGATCTGGGTCAGGGTCAGTGCAGTGCCAGGCCCAACGGGGACACAGATCTCAGTCGAGGTCTCTGAAGTGCCCAGCACAATGGAGGCAGAAATCTGTGCCACAGTCATGTGCTGCCTGGCACAAGGGGGGCCGTGATCTCAGTCCAGGTCTCGGTTTTACCTGGCACAATGGGGGGTCTGATGTCAGACGGGGTATCTGCAGTGCCCAGCACAACAGGGGCACAGATCTCACTTGGGGTCTCCCCAGCACCTGTCACAACAGTGGAGTCTGACCTCTGTTGGGGTCTCTGCAGCACCTGGCAGAACAGGGCCCAGCTCTCAGTTGGGGGTCTCTGCAGCTCCAGGAACAACAAGGTCCCTGATTTTATTTGCCGTCTCTGCAGCACCTGGCACAGTGGGAGCCTGATTTCACTTGGTGTTGATGCAGGGCCTGGCACAACAGGGGCCCGGAGCTCAGTCAGGGTCACTTTAGCACCCGGCACAACAAGGTCCCGGCTCTCTGCAGGGCTCTGTGCAGTTCCTGGCACAACCAGTGCCCCAAATTCAGTCAGGGTTTTGTGCAGTGCCCGGCACACTGGGGCACCTGATCTCAGGCAAGGCCTGTACCACGCTCAGTACGATAAGAGCCCTGATCTCAGTCAGACACCTGGGCAGAAAAGCAGGAAGATTTTCAAGAATTTGATATCAGTATTTCAGAACTGAGGAGAAAATGGGGCACAAATTAAATATCTGGCAACATAAGAGAGAAGCACCAACATCTGGGGAGATTTTATGTCACCATTCAACAGTTCAAGAAAAAAGAGGGGAAATTTGAGAGGATTATACAGGAATATTCAATCAACAACAGAATGGGATGGATTCTTCTTGCCTCACATTCACATGGCCAGCAGGGAGTCCTAGGTGATGTGGCTTTCACAGGAGAAAGGAGTGGGGCTGGAGCCAGGAGATCACTGGCTGTGGGGAGGGGCTGGCAGTGGGGTCTGGGAATCTGACTAGCAGGCGGTGGCAGGGGTGGGGGGCCTGCTAGGTTGGGCAGTTGGGGGTGGGGAAGTAGCTAGACTGGGAAACCTGGGGCTGGGCCATCTGGGGACACTTGCTCCTCCCTTCCCGGGCCTTCCCATGCCCTGTTACCAGCAGAGAGTGCCCCCCCCCCCCAGCCCAGCCCAGCCGTGTCCCTGTCTCAGGGCTCCCCCAGCCTCTGCCCATTAACCCTCTGCCCAGTTCAGGAATCACTCAGGGGAACGATTTCCCACCTAAACAAGGACAAATAACTGCAGGTAAAAATGGGGGGAAACACCCCAAACCTGAGATTTGAACTGGACATTGGCTAAGTGCAGAGAAAATGGGGCACAATTGTGGGAGAACAGGGAACTTCTCAGGCATTTGGGGGAAGGGGGGGGATCACCCTGGGTGTTGCTCGTTGCTCTCTAGAGAGAAAGGAGGCAAGACGGGAGAGGACGGGGGGGGTCCCCACGGGAGGGGGCAGCGGTAAATCCATGGGGATCTCAGCCCCCCCTTCCTCTCCCCGCTCCTCCGGGGTCACCGGCTCTTCTCCCCGCCATGTCCGGTGTACCATCACATTTCGAAACCCTCCCGTTTTGCTACTAGTAGCAGTTTCTGCCGCACAACATAACCATCTGGGTTCCTGCTCAGGACTTGCTGCCGCCTGATCCATGGGGTTGCAAATCAGGATGGACAGAGTTTGTGGTCAAAAACACTCACATTCTGCTTCCTCCTGGCTAATGTGCCAAATTGACCTATTGCAGGGTTCTGGGGGTTTCTGCATTTTAATTTTATTTTAAATGAAGCGTTTTAAGCATGTTAAAAAACGTATATACTTTATATACAACAACAGTTTAGTTATATATTATAGCCATAAAAAGAGACCTTCTAAAAATATTACAATGTATTACTGGCATGAGAAACCTTAAATCAGAGAGACTAAATGAAGACTCGGCACAGCTCTTCTGAAAGGGTGCCGAACCCTGATCTTTTGGATGCTTGAGGCATGCTCTTTCACTTTTTTGTGTGTGAATATATGAAAAGGGAGGTAAGGTTTGTGGGTACAGAGCACTCCCCTGACCCCAAGGTAATAACCAGACTGGCCCCATTCATTTTTTTCAATGGCTTCCTCCTTGATTATTTCCAATGACTTGGCTGCCTACACACCTGTCATTGGTCCGGGGTTGGCTGTGCTCCTGTCACTGGTCCAGGGATGGTTGCAAATCTGGAGAGATGGGGTTTGCGGTCGAAAACGCTCACGATTTGCTTCCTCCTGGCTAATGTGCCAAATTGACCTATTGGATGAATGAGGCGCGCACTTCCACTTTTTGAGTGTGAATACGTGAAAAGGAGGTAACGGTTGTGGGTACAGCGCACTCCCCTGACCCCAAGGTGGTAACCAGAGTGGCCCCATTCATTTTCTCCACTGGCTTCCTCCATGATTATTTCTATTGACTTGGCTCCCTATGCACCTGTCACTGGTCCAGGGATGGTTGCAAATCTGGAGGGAAGGTGTTTGCGGTCGAAAACGCTCACGATTTGCTTCCTCCTGGCTAATGTGCCAAATTGACTTATTGGATGAATGAGGCGCGCACTTCCACTTTTTTGAGTGTGAATACGTGAAAAGGGGAGGTAAGGTTTGTGAGTACAGCGCACTCCCCTGATCCCAAGGTGGTAGCCAGAGTGGCCCCATTCATTTTCTCCACTGGCTTCCTCCTTGATTATTTCCAATGACTTGGCTGCCTATGCACCTGTCACTGGTCCAGGGATGGTTGCAAATCTGGAGGAAGGTGTTTGCGGTCAACGCTCACGATTTGCTTCCTCCTGGCTAATGTGCCAAATTGACCTATTGGATGAATGAGGCGCGCACTTCCACTTTTTTGAGTGTGAATACGTGAAAAGGGAGGTAACGTTTGTGGGTACAGCGCACTCCCTTGACCCAAGGTGGTAACCAGAGTGGCCCCATTCATTTTCTCCACTGGCTTTCTCCATGATTATTTCTATTGACTTGGCTCCCTATGCACCTGTCACTGGTCCAGGGATGGTTGCAAATCTGGAGGGAAGGTGTTTGCGGTCGAAAACGCTCACGATTTGCTTCCTCCTGGCTAATGTGACAAATTGACCTATTGGATGAATGAGGCGCACTTCCACTTTTTGAGTGTGAATACGTGAAAAGGGAGGTAACGTTTGTGGGTACAGCGCACTCCCCTGACCCCAAGGTGGTAACCAGAGTGGCCCCATTCATTTTCTCCACTGGCTTCCTCCATGATTATTTCCATTGACTTGGCTCCCTACGCACCTGTCACTGGTCCAGGGATGGTTGCAAATCTGGAGGGATGGGGTTTGCGGTCGAAAATGCTCACGATTTGCTTCCTCCTGGCTAATGTGCCAAATGGGGTTGCAAATCAGGATGGACAGAGTTTGTGGTCAAAAACACTCACATTCTGCTTCCTCCTGGCTAATGTGCCAAATTGACCTATTGCAGGGTTCTGGGGGTTTCTGCATTTTAATTTTATTTTAAATGAAGCGTTTTAAGCATGTTAAAAAACTTGTATACTTTATATACAACAATAGTTTAGTTATATATTATAGTCATAAAAAGAGACCTTCTAAAAATATTAAAATGTATTACTGGCATGTGAAACCTTGAATCAGAGAGACTAAATGAAGACTCAGCACAGCTCTTCTGAAAGGTTGCTGAACCCTGATCTTTGGATGCTTGAGGCATGCTCTTTCACTTTTTATGTGTGAATACGTGAATAGGAGGTAAGGGTTGTGGGTACAGAGCACTCGCCTGACTCCAAGGTAATAACCAGAGTGGTCCCATTCATTTTTTCCACTGGCTTCCTCCTTGATTATTTCCAATGATTTGGCTGCCTATGCACCTGTCCCTGGTCCGGGGATGGTTGCAAATCTGGAGAGATGGGGTTTGTGGTCGAAAACGCTCACGATTTGCTTCCTCCTGGCTAATGTGCCAAATTGACCTATTAGATGATTGAGGTGCGCTCTTTCACTGTTTTGTGTGTGAATACGTGAAAAGGGGAGGTAAGGTTTGGGGGTACAGAGCACACCCCAGACCCCAAGGTGATAACCACAGTGGCCCCATTCATTTTTTCCACTGGCTTCCTCCTTGATTATTTCCAGTGACTTGGCTGCCTATGCACCTGTCACTGGTCCAGGGATGGTTATGCATGTGTCACTGGTCCAGGGATGGCTGTGCCCCTGTCACTGGTCCAGTGATGGTTGCAAATCTGGAGAGATGGGGTTTGCTGTCGAAAATGCTCACGATTTGCTTCCTCCTCGCTAATGTGCCAAATTGACCTATTGGATGAATGAGGCGCGCACTTTCTCTTTTTTGAGTGTGAATATGTGAAAAGGGGAGGTAAGGTTTGGGGGTACAGTGCACTCCCCTGACCCCAAGGTGATAACCAGAGTGGCCCCTTTCATGTCCTCCACTGGCTTCCTCCTTGATTATTTCCAATGACTTGGCTGCCTATGCACCTGTCACCGGTCCAGGGATGGTTGCAAATCTGGAGGGATGGGGTTTGCGGTCGAAAACGCTCACGATTTGCTTCCTCCTGGCTAATGTGCCAAATTGACCTATTGGATGAATGACGCGCACGCTTCCACTCATTTGTGTGTGTGTGACATTATTGATATAAACTGGGACCATATAGAACATGGTTTGCAACCAAGGTCCTGTAGTGGCACCAAATCTTAGGTAAAGGTGGTCATATACGGTGGCTAAGACCAGGTTATGATTATGCTGTCTGTATGTCTGTGTATCATTTTGTAGTTGAAGTTATAAGTATTGGCTCTGTACTGTCTGTATTTTGTATTTGTGCTCTGCTTCTGGGTGACACTGCAGACAAGTTGGTGTTAGCTCTGATAAGTTCGTTTGATGGCCTATTAAGGACCATCAGCTACACAATCGACCCATGCAGAGAAGGCTGATACGCCTTGTAACTGAGCAAAGTATGCAGGGACTTGCCCATGTGACTCTAGTCTCCATTTTGCTGTAATTTTCCACAGTAAGGACAAAGGCTCTTACACCTGGAAAAGCCTATATAAGGCTAATGCCTCATCTCCATCTTGTCTTCAGTCCTGCTTCTTACCTCTGGAGGGATTTTGCTAGGAAATGAAGCTCTACGCAAGGGACTAGTGACCCATCCCAGCGGGGGATGTTCTCCAGAGACTTGATTTGAACCTGCAGTTTACTCCATCACTGTTACAAGCCTGAACTAAGAACTTTGTCATTACTCTATGTAACTGATTCCATTTAACCAATTCTACCTCTCATCTCTACCTTTTGCCTTTATGAATAAGCCTTTAGATTTTAGATTCTAAAGGATTGGCAACACCGTGATTTGTGGGTAGGATCAGATGTGTATATTGATCTGGGGCTGGGGCTTGGTCCTTTGGGATCGAGAGAACCGTTTTCTTTTATTGGGGTGTTGGTTTTCATAACCATTCATCCCCAGGATGAGTGGGTCTGGTGGTGATACTGGGAGACTGGAGTGTCTAAGGACATTGTTTGTGTGACTTGTGTTCCCAGTGCGGTGAAACCAAATGGGACTGTAAGAGCTGGATTCACAGGCAAAGTAATGCAGCAAAAGGCAATCCTAAAATTTGTAAACAGTTCTGATACTTTACATAGACAAATATGAGATACTCTTTTAAATACTCAAGAGATGTGATGCAGAGTTTGATGGAATATAGGGAAAGTATGTCACTGCATCAAGTCTCCTGTAGCAGTAAATTAACAGCAGTGAAGCAGATTTTTATATTTTTAGTGGCATCCAGAAACGGTCCAAGGAGTTTTCCTGTTGAAGGGGATGACATGGGCGCAGCTTATATGGGCTCGAGGTGCTTAAGCACCAGTAATCTTCAAGGCTGAGGGCTCTGCTCCACCAATATTTGGAGCGGTGTTTCTCCCCTGCCCCCGCCGCAGAGCGTCCCTGCCTGAAAGAAAACAGCCAGTGCCTCTCTCCTTTCTTTGTGCTGTTTCTGCCTACGGATATAGAGATCAGCGGCTGGCAGCCTCTTGGAGCACCGGGGGAGGGGGAGGGGAAGAGGGAGAGAGGAGGAGACAGGAGGCACTCAGGTGCTTAGGAGCTCTCTTTCCCTCCCCCCCCGCACGCAGGGGGAATAGCAGGGGTGGGGAGGCCACACATGATGGCAGCCCCCACCCGGTGTGACGAGCTGGGAATGTTCTTAATGTTTTCTCTGAATACTGTGTTGGTGCCTCAGTGTCTCCTATGCCGTTCTAAAGTATGTAGGTGGTGGATCAAGGTATTTGATTGCTACAGAGCAAAGGGCCAGTGCACCTAAATGCCTGGCACTCTGTCTCCTAGCAACTGATGGCCTGGGCCCCTCCTCTGCAAAGGTGCCAGCTGAAGGTGTTGGAGACAAAGAGGTCAGGTGACCTCCTGGCCCAGGAAAAGAACTGAGCAGAGAGGAGGGGCTGGAGGGGGTTTGGGAGTCTGGAGCTGGCTGGGGATGATGAGGGAAGTGCATATGGGGATCTGGCTCACTGCCCCCAGAATGGACCCAGCTGTGGGATCTTGTTTGCTGTACCTACAAGCTCTGTTTTAGACTGTGTTCCTGTCACCGAACAAACCTCTGTTTTACTGGCTGGCTGAGAGTCACATCTGACTGCAAACTGGGGGTGCAGGACCCTGTGGCTTTCCCTTGAACACCGCTGGGGTGGGATCACTGTGGGAAGCACATGGAGGGGCAGAGGATGCTGAATGCACTAAGGAGAGACCCAGGAGATGAAGATGTGTGAGGTTCTTGCCCTGGAAAAGTCTGCTCCAAGGGAGAGGAGGCTCCCCAAAGTCCTGACTGACTTGGTTGGGAGCAGTTCCAGAGCATCGCCCAGGGACTCTGTGCCACCCAATACCAACCGCAGTGGAGGCGAGTGGGCGTTCTGGACATGAGAGAGTCCCTAGGAGCATGTGCAGTGACTGTGTTGCAGAGTGAGTGTGCTGTGGGGGGAGAGGAGGGATCCCTCCACTGGAGCTTGCTGCTGCTGATAATGGGGGGGGGGGAGTCCTCTCTGGTCCTAGACCTGGGGCAGCCTGTCTGCATCCCAAGTTACTTATCCCCAGCCCTGCCCCACCCCAGAGCCTGCACCGCCAGCACCCCAAACCTGAGCACCCTCCTGCACTGTGAACCCCTCATCCCCTGCCCCACCCCAGAGCCCTCACCTAAGGGGGAAAAATGTGCAACTGAAATGTGGTGGTCAGTTTGCAGTATCATTGTGTTTAGCACAATACTTGATTATTTTACACCCCTTTAAAGTATATAAGTAGTTGTATACAGGTGTTACAAAGTGGCAATGTTCTTAATGTTTTCTCTGAAGACTGTGTGGGTGCCTCAGTTTCCCATATGCATTTCTCAAGGATCTAGATGGTGGGATAAGGGGGTGTGATTGTTGTAGAGCCCTGGAGGGCCAGTGTGATGCTGTCTGCACAGAGAATGGCCGAAACCGTGTCTCCGGGCACCGGATGGCCTGGGCCACTCTCCTGCAAGCTGCCAATTGAAGGTGTTGGAGAACAAAGAGATCAGATGGCCTCCTAATGCCTGGAAAAGAGAGAGGGCAGAGGAGGGAGTGTCAGTGCCTGTGCGGACTTCCGGGAAGCCCATGGTGTGGAAGGGGATGCTGTGATGCTTTGGAACTACTCCATACAAAGCCAGTCAGGACTCTGCGAGAGACTCCTCTCTCTGAGCGTACTGTCTCCAGGATAAGAAGCTTACACCTTCCTGGGTCTGACCTTGGAGCATTCAGCTCTTTCCACACCGTGCACTTTCTGCAGCGAGTGTGCCCAGGCAGGTCATGGGGCAACCAGCGGTCCCTGCACCCCAACTCTGCAGTCAGACGTGACTCTCAGCCAGCCGGTAAAATAGAAGGTTTGTTAGACAACAGGAACACAGATTAAACAGAGCTTGTAGGTACAGAAAATGACCCCTCAGTCAGGTCCATCTTGGAGGGTGGGAGCCTAGACCCAAGTTCTGGGCCTCTCCCCATTTCCCCAGCCAGCTCCAAACTGACACTCCTCCTCTAGCCTTTGTATCTCTTCTGGACAAGGAGGCCACCTGATCTCTTTGTCCCCAACACCTTCAGTTGGTACCTTGCAGGGGAAACTGAGGCATCCACACAGTATTCAGAGAAAACATTAAGAACATTCCCAATTTGGCACAACAGGTGTAACAAAATTTAATACCGTATATTGAAGCAGGCAAGTGCTGCTTCTCACTTTCCACTTTTAAATCACCCTTGTAATCGTGTGTTTCTGATGCGTTGTAGCTTAATTTTATATCGACACAGAGCGAGAGCGGGGAGATAGACCACCATTTTGGGCACCACCAAAAATTATACAAACCTGCCGCCTATGGGATTACAGTCAGTATCGACTTTACAATGGTGCCATGGCACCAGGGCCACCCTGCATCTCACTGCAGACACAGTGCTCAGAATTAAGCAATGTTCTCAAGGCTATTGTACTCAGTACTAGTTTTCAGTTGGCAGCTACATGCTTCAGACAGGCCACTTTCTCACTAGGCTATATCCTGAATATTGTGACTGGGAATGAGGTGGGGGCGGGGAGTGTAGCAGATGCAAATTCGAGGTGAATATTACCTTGTCAATACTGTCCTGGGTTTATGATGCTTTATGCCATGGACTGAAGCAAAGTGGCTGGTGAATAACCAGGAATCTGGTTAATAATTATCTAAATTCAGCTTTCTTCTTTCTCTCTCTGTGAATTATCACTACTTCAAAATAGTGTGCAAGTTGACTGGATAATGGTAATAGAATAATCTCTTGTTAAAACATTGTAAACCATACTACCTGGTTTTTATATTAAACACCTACTATACATAATACAATAAATCTGACAAACAAAACCTAGGAAAATTTTATTCTTTCTATGTCTTATTTACAGTTTTACAGTAATCTCTTGCTTCAGAATGCCTCAAGGGTCACCCATACAGTTTGCAATAGGAATCAACATGTGGCTTGGCAGCTGACTCTTGACTGATTCCTGAACAGCTGGTAACTCAATATTAATCTGACATAGATACTATATGCAGAAGCACAACTCTGTATATATGGGGAGGGGTGATTATTGACCTTTCTGCATATGTAATAATAGTTTTTGGTGTTTGTAAGACAAGGCATAATAATGAACTTTGTAAAAGTTCCTGTTTGGTGTGAGAGATGTTACTTATACCTAAATTCACTCCCTTCCCACACCCAGCCCTATGCATGCTGGCTAGGGAATATCACTACTGTAGTGTCAGCTTTTAAGAGAGCTTCACATGCAGAGCCGTCAGTAGGGATTTTTGGCACATAAGGCAAGGAACAGAGGCAGCATGTCGGCTCTTCCTATTAGAGGGAAGGATCCACCGGCAATTTCTGCAAAGAGCCGTATGCGCTGCCCCTCTCCATTGAAGACGAACAGCGGCACTTTGGCAACAGTACCACAGTCCCTCTAAGAGGAAGGACTTGCTGCCGAATTGCCGCTGAAGGAGAGACTTTCTGAGCCCTCACTTTCCGTGCCTGAGGCAAATGCCTCACTCGCCTTGCCCTCGTTACGGCAATGTTCACATGCACCACTTCTAGTATTACGGTAAGTTAAAACAAGCTACAGTACATTGGGACATTAATGCTCTATTACAGTATTTGCAGTAGCATATTAAAAGCTATAACACTGAACAGACTAGTTAGGGCCGGCTTTAGGAAGTTTGGGGCCCACCTAATTCAAACATTTTAGGGGCCCCAGCAGGGATGACTTTAAAAAAAAGGAAAAAAAGGTGGGGAAAAAAAGCCTTTCCTTTCTTAGCAACCGGTTCCCTATGATAAGTTCTGATTTAAGGGATGTGCCAGAATATGTATTTCTGGTACCAATAGGGTTACTATATTTCCAGATTTAAAAATTCCTCCCGAACAGGAATTTAAAAACCAAAAAGTCTGACATGTCCAGGAAAATATGGCTGTATGTTAACTCTACCTACAGTTCTTTTTTAAAAAGATGGGCCTGAACTAGAAATGAACTCCGCTTGACATGTGTGGGTCCCCGCCAGGGGCGGCTCTAGAAATCAGGCTGCCCCAAGCAGCGCGGTGCGCTGCGCCGCCCTTCCCCGGTCCCGCGGCGGGTCCCCTCTTCCCGGCTCGGTTGAGCTCCCGCAGGCCTGCCTGCGGCAGGTCCACCGGAGCCGGGACAGCGGACCTGCCGCAGGCAAGACTGCAGGTCCACCGGAGCCAAATGCCGCCCCCCCGGGAAAGGGCCGCCCCACGTGCCTGCTTGGCGCGCTTTGGTATAGAGCCGCCCCTGGTCCCCGCCACTCCCTGGGAGTGTGCTAGGGTGACCAGATGTCCCGATTTTATAGAGACAATCCCAATCTTGGGGTCTTTTTCTTATATAGGATCCTATTAACCTCCACCCCATCCTGATTTTTCACACTTGCTGTCTGGTCACCCTAGGGTGTGCACATGTGTGTGGGTACCAGCTGCTCTCTTCTCCCATCATTGAAGCAGGTGTGCAGGGTTACTGCCCAGGGAATTGCAGGGCACCAGTGGACATGGGGCTGGCTGCAGGCAGGGCAAGGGGTGCAGCAATGGCTGGAGACAGGGGTGTGTGGGGTGGGATGGGGTGGGCTGGCTGGCTTCAAGCAGGGCCATAGGGGGGTGTGGCATAGATTGGCAGTGCGGCATAGATTGGAAGTGCTGAAGACAGAGGAGTGCAGGAATGGCTGGCTTCAGGCAGGGGGGGTGCAGCAGGGGTTGGCTGGAGACAGGGCAGGGGGTGCAGGTACAGGGGGTACAGACCACCCGGTATGGTAAGTGCTCCCTCCTCCTCCTCCCTCCCCCACCAGAGTAACAGCAGCCACCTGGGGCTCCCCTGCTTCCACAGCCCTGGCCATGTACACAGCTGCCGGAGCCCTGGGGGAGCGGCGGGGCTCCAGTGGCTATTTAAAGGGCTAGGGCAATAGAAGCAACGGGGGCGATGGACTTTTTAAGTAGCCCACAGATCCCAACAGCCCTACCCCATGGCTCCAGCAGTGTGGCAGTGGTGGCAATTTAAAGGGCACCCAGGCCCTTTAAATTGTCCCCTGGAGAAGCCGGGCCACCCCGGTACAGTGCACTGACTCTTGCCAATACACCGAACCAGGGCTTGGGCACGGGACCCTCTTAGGGGCAGGGCCTGATTCAGGGGAATTAGTTGAATTAGCCTAAAGCCGGCCCTGCCAGTATATCCAGGACATTAGTAGCACACTTTTCCCCCACCAATACCTAGTAGTTGCACTGTCATCTCCCATAGCTACTTAGGTTGCAGCTTTATTGTTAAACCTAAATTGGGAAGAAAGACGACTGATTCAGAACTTCTTTAATGGTTACTTTATCGCTAAAGGGTGTAGTGGGGTATAAACTTGAAGAGAGGAAGGTTTCTATGATGTAGGCAAGATCAAGTATTTTATCCAAAACCAGAATACGAATGGCGCTGGTCTTCTGGGTGTCTGACCTTGAGCTATTGTCAAAAGTTTGAGGGTGACTCGTCTCCTTCCTCATATTTTGGTTGAGGATTGTATTGATAAAGGGATTGGCCTCAAAGACCTGGTTGTAGGACTCTGCCACGGTGTAGTTTTCATCTTGGATTGCCTGGTCCTAATTATAGTAAAGCATGCACTTTAGTCTTTGTAATTATATGTTATAACTCTGTTGCTTTTTATGAAGACAGGAGTAAAAGAAAAGTAGCTGCAATATTTTCATACTAAACTAATGCTGAAAATGTACATAATTTCAATCAGACTCCTAATCTTAATTTTTGGTTAATTTTCTTATGGATTTATTTATTATGGTGGGAAACTGCTATAGGGAAGTACACTTCTCCTATATAGGTCATAAGGATCCTATCTGTCTGAAACTGGCTGCTCTTTCTTTCTTTGATCTGCAGAGTGACTGATGCTTTTCAGACATCAGTTGTGGGTACAGAAGGGTTTCATTGCATCTTCTCTCTTGGCACCAGCTACTGTTCTCCCTTCTTGTTGTATTGATAGTGGGTGTGTGTGTCTCTCCTTTCTTTAAAATCATATATGCTAGGGACAGTCTTGTCCTCTTCTCCTCTCCTGATGTCAGTGTAGATGCAGGCGGTGCAAAATGTACTACAGTCATATAGTATCTCAAATGCAAAGCTACATTTCAATGATCTGAGGTTTGAAGAACAATGTGGAACTAGCTGTTTTATGGGATGTCTCAATTTCATTCCTGTAGTAACATAACTGGTGATAGGAAAGCAGGGAGAGAGAGGTGTGTGCTCTGCAAGGCTGCTTGCCACGGGGCCAATGGGTGTGGGTGGGCTGGGTAGGATCGCGGGAGTCGCATCTCAGGGATCTGCCCCGCTACCCAGCACTGCTCCAGTTATGAGCTGTCTCCACTGCCTGGGACCTGTGGGGCCCCACCTGCCTCCCCGGGGGAAGAGCCACCTGGGACTGGTACAGAGGCTGCGCCAGTCTCAGCCACTCACAGGGAACAGTTGGGGAGGGGGGAGGCTCAGCTGGGTCCTGAGAGAGCCTGGCCCCGGTAGGCTCTGCTCCTGCTCCAGCCTGGCTGCTTCCACCACTCCCAAGGGGCCGGAGTTCTCCTGCCCCAGGACCAGTTCTGGCTGCGCTGCCATCTCAGCCTCGCAGCCACAGTCACCTCCCATCAGGGCCGGCTACTGTGGCTGGGGCTAGGGTTTGGGAGAGTAGGTCTCTAGGGGTCTGGGTAGGTGCTGGGCACTGGGAGATCTATGTGTTGGAGGCCTGTCAGTGGGGAGATCTGTGTGTGTGTGGGTGCTGGGAAGTGTGGGGTCTGTGCGGGTCACTGCAGTTGTGGTGGTGGGGGCACTGGACAGTGAGGGGATCTGTAGGGGGCTCTGGGTGGGAAGGTGTGGGGCACTGTGCAGTTGTGGGAGGGCTGTGGGGGTCTTCAGCTGGGGGCACTGGTCAATGAGAGGATCTGTGGGGTTCTGAGTGGGTGGGGAGTGATCTGGGAGTGCACTGGGCAGGGGTTTGTGGGGTCTCTAGATGGTGCAGCACTGGGTGAAGGAGTCAGAGGGGTTCAGGGCAGGGATTTGTGGGGTCTCTGGGTGGTGTGGCACTGGGCATAGGAGTCGGAGGGGTGCTGAGCAGGGGTTTGTGGGGTCTCCGGGTGGTGTGGCACTGCGCGTAGGGAGCCAGAGGGGTGCTGAGCAGGGGTAGCATGGTGCAGCATGGGCCCACACCCAAGGGAAGAAGCACAATGGCAGTGCAGGGCTGGGCTGGACAGCGTGGGTCTGGCAGCTCCTGGTTTGGAAACAGTGCCCTTGTACTGGGCTGGGTGGAGTGGGGCTGTCCCTGCCGTGCCATGACTCATATCCCATTGCCCCAAGTCAGCCCCTCGCTCTGAGGACTCTGCCCCCCTGCCCCATGTCCCCATTTCCCCCATGGGGACCCACAAATACGTTTAGCACTGGGCCCACAACAGGTTAATCTGGCCCTGTTTGGGGTGCAGGCTCTGGGATGGAGTTGGGGGTGCAGGAGGGTTGCAGGCTATGGGGAGTTTGAGTGACGGGTGCAGGCTCTGACCTGGGGCAGGGATTGGGGTGCAGGGGGTACAGACATGTGGGCTCTGGGAGGGAGTTACCAAATCAGCACGTTGTATAAGAGAAAGGAGCTGCAGGGATTTCATATAGACATAGAAAATGATAGAAGAGACTTTTACATAGTCAAAATGTGAGAGGCAGAGTTTGAGGGAGGGAGGGAGGGGGCGTCTGTACAATATTTCCCCACATTCAGGCTCCTGGCTGGAGCAGTAACAGCCACAGCACTTATATAAGATAGAGGAGCTGCGCTGTCTATGCTTTGACATGTAGGAATCGGGCTGCCTGTGCCTTTAAGACCCAGCCCCAGGAACCCGCCCCCTGCTCCAGGGCTGACACCGGGCACAACTGAAAACAGCCTGTGCCCCCCCCCAACCCCGACACCCCCAGATCTGCAGGCCCAGCAGGTGGCTCATCCCGAGGGGCCACTGTTCCCCACCCCTCCTAAACGGGGTTTTGTCCCCGCACAGGGTCTGGCAGCGTCTCCCCTGGGCTTAACCGCGGCTCCCACCCCCACCCCGATTTTTCCCCTTCAGCCTCTCTCCTGCCGCTGCCTACAGCAGCTTGAACCCTTCTGTCCAGTAAATTTGTGTCCCCCGCTCAGACCCTGGCAGCCTCCCCGCTGCGATTTGCCCCCTTGAGCCTTTTAAACGCCCCCAAAGAGGAGGCAGCAAATCGCCAGTAGAAGTGAGGGCAGAGAGAGGGCAGTGGCGACAGCGCAGGTTACTGGGCATGCTCAGTTCGGCTGCGCATGCTCAGTGCAGCCAAAGTAGCAAATCGGGATAGGTTCATGTTTCTGATGGTACACCGGCCTGCACAGACATTTTCCACCCGCCCCTTTTCCCAGGTCTCTCTCCCCCCCCTCGGCACCCCACACCCAGCCCCACGTAGGGACCCCAGTGGGGGCTGGTCCCCTCCCTCCGGGGCCCCCCGTCGGGCCCCAGGGCGGAGCCTGGCCGGGCCCGGGGGCGCTGGGCTCCGGCGAGGGCAGCGGCTCCGAGTCCCCCGCGGGCGCGGCCCCAGGGAGCAGATCCCGGCGCTGCGAGATGCCGGGTCCCCTCCGGACACTGGGGCAGAGTCACCGCCCGACCCCCCCGGGCTCGCTCCGGTACCTGGAGGCTGCAGCTCCGCAGCGGGGGCAGAGCCCAGGGCGGTTCCAGCGGGAGCAGGGCCCGGGCCCGGGCCGGGCACGGGGGGGTTCATGGGTCTCCCCGGCACAGACCCCGCTACTCCGCCCGGGCTCCCAGCTCACAATGGAGCAGCTGATCACACTCCGCCCCGCCCTCCCCCCGATCTGCGCATGCCCAGAGACGGGAAACGCAACCCGGAGAGTCAGGAACTACATTTCCCAGCCTGCGCCGGGGCGCTTCTGCTCTCTCCAGCCCCGGTAAGGGAGGGAGGGGGGTCAGCGGTTGAAGTTGCGCATGCTCTGTACGAGCCCCGGTGGGGGCGGGAGAACAAAGTTGCTGCTGCTGCTGCTCTCGCTTCCATGTGAGGCGGCCGCGGGCTGAGCAGCTGCTGCTCCCGGGAATGTGCGGGGGGGCCCCGGCATTAACCCCTCCGTGCCCGGCCGGGGGGGGGCTTTTTCCAGCTGGGATCTGCCCCCTGGGCAGCCCCGGCCCGGAGCCCCCGGTGAGTGAGAGACCCCGGCGGGGGCGGGGAGTGTATTAAATTGCGCCCCATAGCAATGTGCTACGCCCGGGCACTGCGCATGCTCAGTAACAGCTGCTGAAGCCGCTGCCCTTCTCTCTGCCCGTATCAGCCGTAACGTTCCGCGGAGCGCTCGTTCCAGGGTCTGGAAAGGGGCGATGGCAGCAGCGGGGGGCGGCCAGGGTCTGAGCAGGAAATTGACTGGTCGGGGGGGGGGGGGTCAAGCAGCTGGAGGCAGGGTTAGGAGGGGGCTAAAGGGCAAAATCAGGGCTGGGGGGGAGAAGCAGGAGTTGAGCTCGCGGGGCGGAGGGGGTGAGTCGAGGGTGCACAGAGGAGAAGGTCTTTGGGGAGGGAAATTCGAACTATTTCTGTGCAGCCAGGAAACTCCCATGGGGGAGGTAAGTTCACTGAATCCTTTCCTGTTTGTGTCACTTCCTCCCACATACAAAGTCTCTCAAGTTTTTTCCCTTTTCTCTCGTTATCGTACGTGACTATAAAATCTAGGGAGGTTCCCCCCAAATGATCAGCTCTCTAATCTCCCCCGATATTGCCCTGGTTTCTCCGTACTTCTCAAGTGTCAATTTAAAATCTCTCCGATGTGGCAGTTTTCCCACCCATTTTATCTGCTTTGGTTTGTCCTTGTTTAGGTGGGAAATTGTTGCCCCGAGTCATTCCCCAGAACATGGCTGCCCCTGGAGTGGGAATGGGATGGGATGCCCGTTCTCTGCCAGGGCCGGGACGGGAAGAGCATGTGTCCCCCATGGAGACTGTTCAGACCCCAGTTTCCCAATCCCACCCACTGGCCCCAAACTACCAACACAGTTTGCCCCAGCCCTCAGTTGCCAATCACTTGTCCATCACCTGCTGCTCCCTCTTCCTTTGTCCAGGGAGCCTTCCAGCTCCCCCCGCCCTTGCCCTTTTAAATCAGCTCCATGGGATAGCTCAGTGGTTTGAGCATTGGCCTGCTAAACCCAAGGTTGTGAGTTCAATCCTCACAAAGGCCACTTAGGAATCTGGGGCAAAAATTGGTCCTGCTAGTGAAGGCAGGGGGCTGGACTCAATGACCTTTCAAGGTCCCTTCCAGTTCTAGGAGATTGGTATATCTCCAATTATTACCTTATAAAGGGCTCCCTGCTGCCCATGTGAATGGTGGCAGTGCGGGGAACTTTGTGTTTATGTATTGGACAGTCATATAAAATCCAGTCAAACAGTCCCCCTTTTCCCTTTAGTTATTTAATAGCAATATAAAATCCCCTCAGATCTTGGTGTTTTCTCTCATGTTATCAATTGCTTTACCTTGTGACATGTTTTCTCTGCAAATCTCAAAGACTGATATAAAATACCCTAACATTTGCCCCACTTCTCTTTAGTTTTCTATTTCTAAGTGAATATGCCCTGAGATTTTTTCTCTGTCTCTCTAATGATAAAATACAAAGAAAATCTGAGATTTATAGCTTTCCTCAGATTCATGGATATAACATGTTTGCAAATGTTGCCCATTTCCGCTCTATTCATTTATCAGCTATTGATGTGAAATACACTCCGATTTTACCTCATACCAACAACTGATATAAAATCCCTCTGATTTTTCCACTTTCCTCTCTATAATTGGTAAAAATGGATCCAAAATCTCTCAGATTTCCACCCTGTCTCTTTCATTTCTGAACATTGATCTCAAAGCTCAGGATTTCCCTCTTTCTACGTCATTATCAAATATCAATTAAAAATCCTTTCATGTTTGGGGCTGTTCTAAATCCCAGCAACTTCTCCTTCCTTGGAGGGAACCTGTTGCCCTGAGTCATTGTCCATCCTGGAGGTCACAGGAGGTTAAATTGCCCAGTGATCATCTTTCCCCTCTCCTTTGAGAATCATTTGTTCCCTCCTTAAAATGTTTGCCGATGAAAGAGACCAGCCACACATTTAAGATTTATCAAAGCCAGAGGCCTCCCCCTGTTTGGGGGATCAGTGGTTCCCAGCTGGTAACAGGAGAGGTGGCTGGACCCTTTTCTTTTCTCCAGCTGGCATGGGATGAGGAGGTCACTCTGAATGCAGCGTGGGTCCAGAAGTATCCCAAACCCCATAACAAATGGTCTCTCTGAGGGGCTGCTTCGCACATTGCTAAGATGTAGCCACCTTGGGGTGGATCCATGGTGACCATTATTTGCTAGCGACAGGGCATGGACATGACTTACCTTTCTGCTGAAGGGCAGGCAGGGCTCCTAGGCAGGCAGTGAGTTCCCAATTGGGGTCCCTGGCTGGTGGGGGGAACCCTTTGGGATTCCTCGCCTGGCAGTGAAGATCTGGTGGGGGTTCTCTGGTTGGTGGGGCTCTGAGGGGTATCTGGGGTCTCTGGGCAAGGATTCTGGGGCTTGGGTCCCAGGGAATATATGGTGGGACCCTGGCTGGGGGGTCTGGGTTCTGGGTACTGGGGGTGTTTGGGGGCCCCTGGATGGAGGATCTGGGGGCTGCTACTAACCATGCTCCTTCTATCTCATCAACTTGTGCCAGAATCCTGGCTCCAAGCACTTCTTGGCATTCCCCAGCCAGGCCCAGTCACCATGATAACTTTCTATCCACTTATCAAACACTGTGAGGTGAAATGACACATTTTGCTTTTCTCCTCTCTTGAAAACTGCAGGAACTTCCGGTTTCATAGGGAAAATTCCTGCCCCGATTCCTTGTCCTAGATTTGCGGGGTGAGGGAGGTGGGAAGGGGTTTAGCACTGACACACTATGGCACTATCTTCCACAGCATTGTGGACTCATTCTTTTTGAAATCTGGATTCATTGAGAACATTGTTAATCCAGAGTCACTGTATGGAAAGACAAGAAGTGACTCCAAATGGACAGTGGGGCAAATGAGATTCTCCCTGTGAGGAGGGGCTCTCATTAGCTGGTCTCCCCAGAGAGCTAAAGGAGGGAAGCTGCTCAAACGCTCTGTCGCTCTCTGCTCAGGATATTGGGGTTCAGCTTCCTGGGTCAGACGCTGCAGCCTCCATTGTGATCTGGGAGACCAGGCTTAGCAGCTGCTGCTCCCCCAGCAGGGGTTCTGTGCTGGGAAGTGACCTTAATTAAAGCTGCTTCTCTGCCCGGTCCAGGTGATGACTTTCTCCAGCTGGTACTAGCAGACCTGGGCTCTGTTAATACAAATTCTGAGCCACAGACTCCAGGTAACAGACAGACCTCAGAAAAAGTGCTGGGGACTGGCAAGAAAGTGACTCTGCACAAACAGACACCCCCCTCCCCAAATTTCTCCTTCCATTAGTAGTTGCCAGGAGAAAATCCAGCCATGGGAGAGCAAAGAACCAGGAATAGACTTTTCCAGCCAAAGGGGCAGGGAGAGAGGACAGGGGAAGGAGAGACTGAAAGGGGCAGTGGGAGAAATGAATGGGGAGAGAGATTTCCAGCTCTCCAGTCCACCCAGACACATGTATTGCAGCATCCCTGGGCAGAACCACTTTCCAGTGAACAAGAAAAGGATCAGACAAAGGAAAAACCAGTTCCTGACTCCATATTCCCCCTGCTGGGGTGTCACTGCCCTGGGGTCAGAGTCCGAGGGTATCCCCCACAATGACTCTTTTGGTTCTGCTCTTTTCTAGCATTGTGTTCAGAGACAAAGGGCAGGTCTACACTACCACCGGATCGGCAGGTAGTGCTCTCCCATCAACTCCAGTACTCCACTGCCTCAAGGGGCAAATGCAGAGTCGATGGGTTAGCAGCAGCAGTCGGATGCTGCAGTAAGTCAATTGAAGTCGGCTTACTTAGGCTACGCTATTCTCATAGCTGAAGTTGAGTATCTTAGATCAACCTCCACCTCCAGTGTAAACCAGGGTTTTGTTATGGGATGGAGGGATGGAGAAGGGAGGTTAAAAATCTCTCTCTGGTCTTAGCCTGGCAGGAGGGGCCAGGTCTACACTGTAATAAAGAGATTGAGCATTTTCTCAGCATGGCAGAATCTAGGATGTCTGTCTGCAGGGAAAGGGCCTGGGGGAATCGTGATGTGAAACTAACTAAAACCTGTTTTGAAACCTCCACAGCTGCCCTTCTCGCCCTGCCAGGCTGCAGAATGACGTCCATGTTTCGTTCTAGCTCATTCCATCCTCCCATGGGACATAGGAGAGAAATGGCTGCAGTGGAGCCAGCTCAGGTAGGGATTATTGGGGGGTTGCTGGTGGGTTCCTGCTGGAGGGAGAGGGACAGCAAATACACCGGAGATGGGAAGGTTTGTGCAGTCTGGTCTGGAGGCTGAACCGGGGCAGGAAATTCACAGGGTGGGGAAGGGAGGAGGACAGGTTGCGGCAAACCTGCTTGCAGTTGTTTAATAAATGGCCTAGACTCTAGGAGCAGACCCATGAGATTAGGATGTTGAAATGCCCTTGTTTCTGGAACAGAAAATAACCCACCTACATGGGGCTAGGAAAACTGACCAGACTACCGGTGCTGGAGCCTGACCCGACTAACCACTGGCTGCTGTGAGATATGAAGGGGGCACCCACCTGTCAGACATAGGGGAGGTTCCCCTCCCTTCATATCCAGCTCCTCACAATGAGGAGGGTGTTGGGCTTCCTACCAGGGAGCTCTCCCTGGACCCTGCTAGGGGCTCCATCTCCTGTATCAGTCTGTGGCTAGTAGGTGTGTGATGGATCTGCTAGGAGAGACAAGGGGCTCTTTCTTCATCCCCTCACCCTGGTGTTTCCAGGATTCTCTGAGCGGGGTGGGGGTGGGACTCTGTTGACTATCATCCACCAGAGCTTCCATTTGATTGAAAGTGTGAGTGGTGCAGTAGGTACTGAGTGCTGGACTCTTGCTTTTTCAGAAGCCGGTGACCTTCGAGGCGGTGGCTGTATTTCACCAGGGAAGAGTGGGCTCAGCTGGACTCTGCTCAGAGAGCCCTCTACAGAGACGTCATGCAGGAGAACTATGAGAATGTGACCTCACTGGGTAAGGATTCCCATCCCCTCGGTTCTTGGAAGGGGAAATGAAGAGAGATGGTTCATGCCACCCACCAATGCCATCCCTATTCTGTCTTGTTTCTGCATCACTGCAATATGCCAGTGACACACACACTACCAGAGACCGTTCCCTGCTGCAGAACACTTTGGGAACAGCGCACAGGAGCAGTATCACACAGTGTCAAATATCTCCTGTTTGCTCAAGTAAAACTAGGGCCTAGGTCCAGCATAACATAAGAACATAAGAATGTCCGTACTGGGTCAGAGCAAAGGTCCATCTAGCCCAGTATCCTGTCCGCTGACAGTGGCCAACTCCAGGTGCCCCGGAGTGAGTGACCCAACAGGCGATCACCAAGTGATCTCTCTCCTGCCATCCATCACTCCCCTCTGACAAACAGAGGCTAAGGACACCATTCCTTACCCGTCCTGGCTAATAGCTATTAATGGAGTTAACCTCCATGAATTTATCCAGTTCTCTTTTAAACCCTGTTATATTCCTAGCCTTCACAACCTCCTCAGGCAAGGAGTCCCACAGGTTGACTGTGCGTTGTGTGAAGAAATACTTCCTTTTGTTTGTTCTAAACCTGCTTCCTATTAATTTCATTTGGTGATTCCTAGTCCTTGTGTTATGAGGAGTAAATAACACTTATTTACTTTCTCCATGCCAGTCATGACTTTATAGACCTCTCTCATATCTCCTCTTTGTCTCTTTTCCAAGCTGAAAAGTCCCAGTCTTTTTAATCTCTCCTCATACAGAAATTGTTCCATACCCCTCATCATTTTTGTGTCCTTTTCTGAACCTTTTCCAATTCCAATATATCTTCTTTGAGATGGGGAGACCACATCTGCATGCAATATTCAAGATGTGGGTGTACCATGGATTCATAGAGAGGCCATATGATATTTTCTGTCTTATCTATCCCTTTTTTAATGATTCCCAACTTTTTGTTTGCTTTTTGACAGCCACTGCACGTTGAGTGGCTGTTTTCAGAGAACTATCCACAGTGACTCCAAAATCTCTGTTGAGTGGAAACAAGTAATTTAGTCCCCATAATTTTATATGTATAGTTGAGATTGGTTTCCAATGGGCTGCACTATGTGTTATCCTGACATCTACTACTGCTGAGCTCCTGCAATCAGTAATATCCCTGCCCTTCCTGTTCCCTTTCTCCCCTGAACCCCACCAGTCCATGGTTACGGTTCCCAGCTTCCCCAGGACTCTCTCATTGTCTCTGGACCTCTCTGTCAGCAAGAAGCAGAGCCAGGGAGACTTGGCCTCTGTCCGGAGTCTTCGATTTCTGAGACATGGATTTACTTTCTCTGTGTTTGAGGAGCCTCTTTGAAATTGAGTGTCTGTGACATTAACCACAGTACAATCTGGACTGTTGAACAGCTGTGTCCCCTCAGTTCCCCAAGCTGGGGTGCCTTTTACACTGCTTTACTATGAGAACAGCCACTCCTGGGCAGTTAACACACAGTCTCCAGCATGTAACTCGCTCCCAGCTTCACAGTATTGAGGGCTGCTAGTCAGTGACTCACAAATTACAGTACCCCACAGGAGAACCCCAGAAAATTCTCTGGTCCCAGACTTCCCCCAGAAATGTGCATCTTGCACTGTCCAGCACACTACTGAACAACACAAGCTCATATGAAATCTGTCATTTCATCAGTGGAAAATGACATGCACCAACCTTGTCATTCCAAATGGAGTTTCCAACACACTTGAATCCAAACACACTGGTTAGGTAAAACAATAAAACGAAATTGTTAACTGCCGGAAAAAAATATTTTCAGTGACTACAGGTAATGAGGCATAAAAGTCAGAATTGTTTACAAAAGAAATGCAAAGATAAAACAACAAGCTAATGTCTAAGTTAACAAGCTAAAATGGATTCAAAGCAAATGTTTCTCTCACCATATGCTGGGACAGGCTGGCTTTCCTTTCAGCCAGGACTCCCCCTAACCTGCCTCTGCTGCCCAAGTTCAGTTCTTCAGGATTTGTCATGGGCAAAGGGAAAGGGGGGAGAGAGAGATTTTCCTCATCTCTTTTTATAATTCAGTCCTTTCTATTAGAAACAACTTCAGTTCTCAGCTGAGTCATGGTGCCAGGCTGTCTGTTGTAGATATGAGCTTCAAGTGTCCCTGTGATGGAATGTAAATGTCTTCTTCACACCTTCCCCTTGCCAGTGAATGGCTGTTTGACCAGCTATTTGCCTTGCTGTCTCTGAGGAACTGGTCTGTGGGTGTTCCCCAGAATTGTAACTTTTTGTAATATCATACTGTAAAATCTCATCACTTTACGTACAGTGTTGTTACACATTTTAACAGGAGGATAATATTCAGTAGATTTTGTAATTTCAAGTGATACTTCATAAACCATACTGTGTACAAAATTGATCATAGTTTTCCAGAAGAGTGAACATAGGATTACAGACTGACACAGTGTCTGTGTGTGTGTGTTCCCAGCAGATATGTGGGTATTTCAATCCCTCCTAAGCAGAGTGTTCTGCATCTTCAAGGACCTGGGCAGCTGGTTCTGGGAATTCACTGGTTTACTAAGTGTGACACTGTCTGGAATTGTGAGACACTTTATATTATTATTACTTTATTATTAATACCACTATGATAAAATTGCAATGAATTGTGCTAGATATGTCATGTTAGGTGTCAGGGAAAATGTTATAATTTTCCAAGTATTATCATTTTGTTTGTTTGTATCACCTTTGTAGTGTGAGATATAGATACATAGGGTATATCTGTATTCCACACTGTGGTCTGTGTTTCTGGGTGACACCCCCAGCTCTATTGGCACCAGCACTGCCTACCCTGTTTGATGGCCCATCCAGGGTCATCAGCTGTACAATGAATCCATGGAAAGGATCAAGGGGCTACACCTATTGAATCAGCAAGACATGCAGGGGTATGCCTGTGTAATGAGAACTCCAAGGCTTTTCCATGCCCTGTGCTGTGAAGCTTGTGTTTGGGACACAGGAAGTACAAGCCACATGGCAAAAGGAATTTAAAGGGCAGCTGCATCATCTGCACTTTGTCTTCAATCCCTCTTCCTACCTCTGGAGCAACTTCTCTACAAACCGACATCGGCCCCGACTCTGTGGGGGCTCTGCACCCACTGGGGAGCTCAGCTGTTGGCAACTGCCAATCAGCTATTTAGCATGCTCAGCAGCCCTCATCAGCTCTTTGGCTGGCTGTGGCCAATCAGCTGTTTGGCACCAACACCTGCCTATCAGCTGTTTTCCCTGCAGCTGCTGTAGCTCCCAGCTCCACTGCAGGCATGTGTGAGTCCTTTGAATTTTCAGGGCTTGGCAGCTTCTGGGCTAGGGGTGGGGGAATGGGGTGGGCAGCTTCTGGGCTAGGGGTGGGGGGAATGGGGTGGGCAGCTTCTCAGCTTGCCCCAGGGGGCTGATGGGGGTAGTGTGGGCTGGGGGAGAGTTTCTCAAGGACTGAGCCAGCCATTCTCAGCCCACTCTGGTGTCTCCGCCAGGGTCTGTGCTCCCCCTCCAGGCAGGAGAAACCAGCGGTGGGCCCCCTTAGTGCTGGGCGGCAGGGGGACAAACTGAAAGACATTGCTCCTTTAAGAAAAGTTTGCCCTGGTGTCTGATGAGTGAACTTGGCCTGAGGCCAGCTGCTCGCCCCTCCCGGTGCTCCAGCCAGCCAGCTGGGTGCACCGAGCCATGGCCAAAGGTGAGAAGGGCTTCACTGCAGCCCTAGCCCCAGGTGCAAATGAGCAGCCCCCCTTCCCAGCCCGGACCCTGCCTGTGCCCAGACTCTTCCCATGTGGGCTCTGGGAGCTCCCAACCCCTACGGTTCTGACCTAGGTCCCGGGGCTCTGCATCCATTCCCCCATGTGTGGGGGGACAAGAGGGGCCTACACACGACCAGTGCTTCTAGCCGCAGCCTCCCCGTGGGCTCTTCTCCATGGCTGGCTCTCATGCCTGGGAAAGTAACGCTTGCTCCCCTCAAAGCTGTCTCTCCCTCCCCTGCCCAGATCAAGCTTGTCTCCCCCCCATCTCCTCTTCCCTGGGAGCTGCATTCCTTTTGCTGCATTCATCCCTGTGTATGAGCTTCAAGTCAGGAGACACTGCCTTGCTTCACCTTGGGACGCCTGAGCTTGTCTTCCTTCGGGGTGCTGGGCTGCTGCAGCCCGGGGGAGGAATCAACCCCTCCCCCCCGCCTTTGGCCATGATCCCATCGGGGCTCCCCGCCCACAAAAGTTGCAGAGTGGGTGAGGGAGTCAGCGAGCAAGCTTCAAAGTGGGGGTGGGCTGCAGCCTGGGGGACTGGGAGGAGCTGGAGTAACACAGCAACCATACAGCAGGATGAATAAATGGGCCATTTCTATGCTGGGCTGTTGAATTAAATTTCTCTCTCTGGCTCAGGGTGTGCAGTTTCTGGGCTGGCCACAGTGGGTGGGGCTTGGGAGAAGACAGAACTGCTTTGAGTGCATGGGTGGGAGCGGGCACTAAACAGAGGCACCAGGAGGTGGGGAGCAGAAAGAGGGAGCGATGGGAAAAGAGACACATGTAGAGAGCAAGAACTGGGAAACATCAGGAAGGAGAGATACCAGTTATAGACACACTTCCAATGAGTGCACTGAAAGTGTATAAATATGCTGAAAATAGCCTCCCCTCAAAACTGGCACAACACCCCTCCAGCACAAGAACCCTCGCCCTTACGGCAGGAGGGGACGGAAAGGAGTGAGCGGTAGGTGGGAGGCATTTAGGGCAGAGGGTCGGTAAGGAGGTGGCATTCAGGAGAGTCTAGGGAGATGGGGCAGGAAGAAGTACAGTGGGGGCGGGGCTTTGGAGAAGGGGGCGGAGCCAGGATGGGGCACCCACCAGCAAAACCAAAAGTCAGCACCTATGCAAACTGAAGCCTTGAACAAAGGACTGAATGACCCATCCAAGCTGTGGCTGTGTTCCAAACAGACTTTCAAGCTGGCAACTTACCAATACTGAATGTATCTGACTGCTTTCCCATTTAACAACTTTCTTTCTGTTTCTGGTTTTCTTTCTCTTTCTTATCTAAACTTTTATTTTAGATGCTAAAGTATTGTCTGGCATCATGGTATTTTCAGTAAGATCCAAACCCATACTGACTTAGTAATGTGGCTGACCCTTTGGGGTCAAAAGAACATTTTGTTTGTGTGTGCAGAGTTTTTAAATAACCTGTCACTGTACCAGACCTAGATGCTGACTGGGAGTCAGAGAAGTGCAATGCAATAAAGGGGGCCGTGTGATTTCTTTTTTCAGCTTCTCAGTAACCAGTGTGGGGTGATCAGAAGCACAGTTTGTGACTGGTCAGTGAGTTTAACTTCAGTGTTAACCACCAGTTTTGGGAGCATCTGCCTTGACCTTGGCATTTTCAGTGCACACCAGGTCACACTAAGCACTGAAGATAAATTAATAGAATGTTTTTTATGACCAAATCTTAAGAAATCCACTGAACTCCTTTTGTTTTCTTTTATCTGAGCAGGGTTTCCAGTTTCCCAACCTGATGTGATCTCCCAGCTGGGACAAGGGGAAGAGTCGTGGGTCCCAGACCTCCAGGGTTCAGAGGAAAGAGAGATCCTGAGAGCTCCCTGCACAGGTGAGGAAACATTAAACCAACTCAGAATTTGTAAGTGTGAAGGAAACATCTGGGACACCCTACAAAGCCCTTGGGAGCTCTCTCAGTTTCTTATTGTCCCTAGCAGGAGTCATATCCTCAGGGTAAATATAGTTCATGGCTTCCTGTAGATCCTAGCAGACCCCAGGAAGTAGCTTCCTCCCTTCCCCTTGCAAATTTGGATGGGATGAGGAGGCTGAATTGATCCCCTCCTCTCTCCTATTTGGGGGAAGAGTTTGAGGGAGTTCAGTTCTTGATATTTATTTGACCTCCCTCTAGCACTTGTTTTGGTTTGGTCTTCCCTTTTCCATCCCTGTCTGAGGTTTCTGTCTCTATCACAGCAGGTGATGCAATGGTATGTGAGAAAGAGGAGCAGAATTCTCAGCAGGAAAATGTTGAGCGAGTGGATAAACACAGAGAATTATTGCAAAAATCAAAAAGGAAATGTGTCGAAGATTCATGAGCAGGGAAAATCATGCGAGACTCAGCCCACACCAGAAAGAGAGCAGGGAAACCAGCCAGGAGAGAAAATGGGTAAATTTATTTCCTGTCGGGGAACTCAGAAGAGCGTCAAGGAAATCACAACACATCAGGAAATCCTCATGGGAAAGAGGGGAAAATACATGCAGTGAGTGTGGGAAAAACTTCACTCGAAGATCAACCCTTTCTGTTCATCAGAGAATCCACACAGGGGAGCGGCCCTATAAATGCCATGAATGTGGAAAATGCTTCACTCTAAGATCAGCCCTTTTTGATCATCAGAGAATCCACACAGGAGAGAGGCCCTATGAAAGCAGTGAGTGTGGGAAATACTTCGCTAAGAGCTCAGCCCTTTCTGCACATCAGAGAATCCACATGGGGAAGATGCCCTTTGAATGCCATGAGTGTGGAAAAACCTTCAGTTGCAGCTCACATCTTATTAGGCATCAGACAGTCCACACAGGGGAGAGCCCCTTTGAATGCAGTGAGTGTGGGAACACCTTCAGTTGCAGCTGGAACCTTATTAGGCATCAGAAAATCCACACAAGTGAGAGAACCTATTGTGAAAGTAGAATGAATTATATTGTAAAAATAAGAATGGATTAAAGAAATGTTGTATGTACCTTTAAGCAGAAATAAGAAATGTTGAAATATAGGTGCCAGGAAAAGAAACATTAGACATAAACAATGGTGCTAATGGCGAAACATTAACAGAAGATCGGTAATAGTTAGTAAGGAAATAAGATATGCATGCCTAGCCCAGGTAAACTTATCTGATTCTGCTTCCTTTGTTATCTTGTTAAGTTCTCACCCTTTTATCTGTATAAATAAGATAGTTTGTGTCTTGCTCACATTATCTGGGTGTTATTAGCAGAGCGCTGTGCTAATAAAACAGAGTGGTCTGGCAAACTGTGAGTCCTGAGTCTAACTTTGACAATTTGGAGGTTCCACTGAGATGGCAACCGTCTTCACTGGGGCTGTGTGATTCCTGACCGTTTTTGTAGGACGACCGTGGCAGCCAGCACCTGGGCATTTGGCCCGAGCGATCCTCCACCAGAACAGAAAGGCGCACGACCACAGTGAAGTCTACGCCATCGAACCTGTTGGTTCCCACTCTGTTCTGGTAGGGATCCCGGGATCTGACATCAGGAATCTGGTAAGGTAATTATTTCTGTATTTTGTCCGGACTGATGACTGTCCTGGCTCTGTGTCTATCCGTCCTCCTGTGGAGTGTTTGAGTCTGGGTGCCGTCTCCGTCCGGGGATCGGACGACCAAGGGGTTCCTGTCCCTGCGGTCTGAGTGAATGGAATCTGCACAATCGCAGCCGCACCGCACTTTGGGTAAAACCCTTGGTGTGAAAGCAAGGGCGATTGAGACAGTAGCCTGTGGGCTCCTTTTGTGTGTTGCACCAGGCATCGCTCTGACGAACCCGAATTTCCTTCTTGTGTGATTGCTGTGTGTGAAGTCCTCCTGTATGGGTAACCAGACGTCTAAGTCAGGACAGTTCCCTAAACGAACGCCGGCTCATTTTATGTATTTAGGATGGGTCCAGACTCCTGTAAGAAGGGTCCGGACTCCTGTAAATTTCTGGAAAAATGGTCTAGGCTAACTCAGGGGGATCCCAAAACTCAGTGGCCACTGTTAAAATCTTGGAACAAAGACCAAGTGGACGTCTTGAAGGACAAACTTGGCCAACCTAAAACTAAATTGGCTAAAGAAGAGGTTAATTGTTTCATTCAGTGGTGGGAAGAGGCAAATCGTAGCTGGACAAAATCAAAACTCGCCTCTCAAATATTCAAATAATAAGTTAAAAGCTTTATTAAAAGCCTCCTCTCCCACCACCAGAACGAGCGCTCCCCTTTACCCCGTTCTCAAAAAACCCCCACCCCAGATCGATCCAACTCCCTTAATACTCCCATCTCATTGTAAAAAGGACAAAAAGCCCCTTGTTCTGTTCCCCTTTGTCGTCTGCCTCAAAAACTGATTCTTTAGTGTTCCACTACCAATTCAGCAAAGAGTGTGGGCTCCTCAACTAGCCCCCACCCTTCCTGGTCCCTTTCCTTGAACATTTCTTTCAAAATTGAGAAGTGTCCACGATATCACTCACAAATGGTTCATTTGGAAAAAAAAAAAAAAAAGCAGGATCGGTCCCAGAAAAGCAGGCAAGCAACAGATAAAGAAACTGAAAAACAGGCTGGAAGCCCTAAGGGCATAGTGTTGGGAGTAAGAAAAGCAGTAAGTGCAGGCATGAACCCCTGGAACAATACTTAAAATGGTGAAATCTGAGGTGATACAAGTGTCATTTTGGGAGATAAGTGATTTAAGGAAAGAGAGTGAAAAGTTAACTCTACAGAGGCTGGAGAGTATTACACAGTTAAACTTTGTGAAAATGTTAAAAAGGACCATGTTAAAGAGAGAGAATTCTTGGTTTCTTTGCAGCCATTCTGAAGGGAAAATGGGCCCTTTTCCAGAAGAATGCCTGTAAATAATCCAAATATATATACAGCTATGTAAAAACAAAGCAGTGTAAAGGAATGTTAAGGAAAAGAAAATGTGTATGTATTTATTTGTCTGTGAAAATATGTAAAGTTCTAAGAATCTAAACCAGCACATCTGGTTTGTAAAACTCCTGTTTTGTAGGTGTAAGATAAATTGGTTTTGTTTTTGTTTTTAATGCCACTAAAAATTCATTTGACTCTTTAATTTAAAGTTTCAAAACTGATAAACCTTTTTGCCAGACACAGGTAATTAGTGTTGTTTGGCTTTGGGATTTAGCATTTAACCCTTAAGGGGTAACTTGATTCTTTATAAAATTTAAAATGTTTTTAAATAAAGACCAAGTCATGGTTGCAATAAAGCAGTCAAAATCAGGAGAATAGGGAGAGATTCTGGAGTCTTTTTGTTTGTTTGGTTGTTTTTTTGTAACAATAGCAGATAAGAGCTGTAGTGAAAGAATTAAAAAAAAAATTAACAGTGCCCCTCTGAAGCAACAGCAGAGGTGAGGTGCACAAAACAAAAAGAAGCAATGTTAAAAACACTGAGGCTATGGCTACACTTGCATTTCAAAGCGCTGCCGCTGCAGCGCTTTGAAGCGCTAAGTGTACTCAAAGCACCAGCACTGTGAGAGCTCTCCGTACTCCACCTGTCCATACTCCACCTCCCTGTGGGGAATAACGTAGGGGCTTTGACCACACTGGCGCTTTGCAGCGCCGGAGAGGGTGTGTTTTCACACCCTGCTGCAGCGCTGCAAATTTGCAAGTGTAGCCATGGCCTGAGCCTTAAAATGGCTCTGTGTAATCAGACTGTCACTTTGATAAGGGTACATGAAAACTCTGTAAGAACAAAAGAAACAGTTACACCTTATGTAAAAATTGATATGGCTAATGTTTAAAAAAAAAAGTTGTAGTATAGAAGGAATGCGCTTTTTTCCTAGGACATGTGCAGTGTATATGGTAGAAAGGGGTAAAAGAAATACAAATGAAATGTGCTACTGAATTAAAATCATATTAGGGCTCCAAAAAGAGCCGCAATAGACTGTGTTTTCTTTTACAGATCTCTGTGTGTTTTGTAAGCAGGAGTTGAAAGTGGAAAGAAATCAAAACTCTGGTGGAAGTTGATTGTGTCCCTTTTAAGACAACCAGGAATTGAGATTCCAACTGGCCAGACAGGAAAAGGAATTCAAATTTTCCCAGGGCTTTTCCTGTATGGCTGATCAGAACATCTGAGCTCGGACTGCTGTCCAGAGCGTCAACATAGTGGTGCACTGTGGGATAGCTCCCGGAGCTACTAAGGTCGATTTCCGTCCACACATAGGCTAACTCGACATAGCCATGTCGAATTTAGCGCTACACCCCTCGTCGGGGTGGAGTACCGAATTCGAACTAAAGAGCCCTCTAGGTCAAACTAATTAGCTTCCTGGTGTGGACGGTTGCATGGTTAAATCGAATTAACGCTGCTAAATTCGACATAAACTCCTAGTGTAGACCAGGCCTAAGGTTTTGTGTCTGACACTCTGGCTACACAATAAAGCTGATGTTGGTGCAGCTGTAGCACTGCTATTACAGATGCTCTCCACCAATGGGAGAAATCTCTTCCCTAGGACTTTATTAGTCCAGCCCCCACAAGTGGCGGTGGCTGTGTTGGCAGGCAAAGCTCTCCTGCTGATGATGTGTTATTTCACAGGGGCGGAGGGTTGTGTAACTACATTTCTCACCAGTGTGTATTTTTCACACACCTGAGCAATATAGTTACACCAATAAATATCTTTAGCATAGACTAGACCTTAGTTTTCTCTTGTTTTATGTAGTGTAAGGAGTTCTGGTAGAAAACCTCCCTCCAAAGGCTGGGATGGGAGGATGTGTGTGAGAAAGAGTGTATAAGAGAATATTGGCCCAGTATAGATTTAATTTTTTTGTATTTCAGATAGAATTATTTTGCTTAGCTTCAAAGTTAATTTCTATTAAAAGGAAAACTACTCGAGGAGACAAGTTGTATATCTTTTTACCCACTTAGCCTGTAAGGGTCACTGAGATCCCCACTTCTCTAATTTGCAAAGGAAAGGTATGACATCTGTCACAGGATGTGTCTAACAGGTAGGAAATCTGCAATCGTCAACCATCAATATCAAGGAAAAGGCTGGACTTCACTGCCTTTCATATCTAAAAGCCGGCTAGAGGCTGATCTACAATGAAAAGCTATGTTGGCATAGCCACATCTCTCAGGGGTGTGAAAAATCTATTCCACAGAGAAGTAGTTAATGTGAGCCCCAGCGTAGACAGGCTTGGGTTGCGTTGGGTTGTCAGAAGAATACTTCCAGTGTTTGAAATGTAGACATAGCCTTAGGGCTGGTCTACAGTACGTGGTTATTTCGGAATTAGCCGAGTTAATTCAAAATAAAACTGATTCCGTCCACATGCCCAAATCTTTTTTTTTCAATTGAAAGGGCTCTTTAATCTGGTTTCTGTACTCCACCTCGGCAAGTGGTGCTAAAATCGAGATTGCAGTTCCAGATTAGAGGTACTGTGGACACAATTTGACATTATTGGCATCCGAGAATTATCCCAGAATGCTTCCTTGTGACCACTCGGGACAGCACTCTCAACTCGGATGCACTTGCCAGGTTGGCAGTAAAAGCCCCAGGAACTTTTGAATTTCATTTCCTGTTTGGCCACTGTGGTGAGCTCATCAGCACAGGTGACCATCAGGACAGTCCACCATCACAGGTGACCATGCGGAGTCCATCATCATGAGAGATCACGCAGTCCTGGATTCACAGATGAGCTCCAGCATGGTCTGAACGGGAGGTACCTGAGCTCATCGCATGTTGGGGAGACGAATCTGTTATGGGAGAACTACGTTACAAAAAAAGAAACACACATACACCTCTACTCCGATATAACGCTGACCTCGGGAGTCAAAATAACTTACTGTGTTATAGGTGAAACCACGTTATATTGAACTTGCTTTGATCCACCAGAGTGCGCAGCCCCCCCGCCCTACCCACCCACCCTCGGAGCCCTGCTTTACTGCGTTATATCTGAATTCATGTTATATTGGGTAGAAGTATATGTACGCTAAAGTCTCCAGGGCCATAACGGAAAGAGGCTACTCCAGGGACACAGAGCAGTGTCATGTAAATATCAAGGAGCTCAAGCAAGCATATCAAAAAGCCAGGGAGGCAAATGGGCTCTCTGGGTCACAGCCCCATACATGCTGCTTCTACCATGAACTGCATGCAATTATGGGGGGTGATGCCACGACTACCCCAACACTGTCCATGGACACGTGCAAGTTGGGAGTTGCACGGAGCAGAGAGAATGACTTTTGGAGGATGAAGAGGAGGAGGACAGTGCACAAGCGACAAGTGGGGAATCCGTTTTCCCCCATCAAGGTTCCCTCCCCACTCTGAACTTTAGGGTACAGATGTGGGGACCTGAATGAAAGACCCCCTAAGTTTATTTATCAGCTTAGGTTAACAGTAAGCTGCCACCAGCAAGTGTATTCCAAATCTTAGGGGAGAGCCACTTGGAACTCTGCCTTTCCCCAAATATCTCCCAAGTCCCTAACTCATCTTTTCCTGGGCAGCCTTGAGACTAATTTCCTCCCCCAAGTCCCTACACCCCTTTTCCTGGGTAGGCTTGAGAGTCTACCCTCACCAATTAGTCCTGGCAAACCTGGTGGCTGAACTTTGTGACTTTGTCCTCACCCATAACTATTTCACATTTGGGGACAATGTATACCTTTATGTCAGCGGCACTGCTATGGGTACTCGCATGGCTCCACAGTATGCCAACATTTTTATGGCTGACTTAGAACAACGCTTCCTCAGCTCTCATCCCGTAATGCCCTATCTCTACTTCTGCTGCACTGATGACATCTTCATCATCTGGACCCATGGAAGAGAAGCCCTTGAGGAAATCCACCAGGATTTAAACAATTTCCATCCCACCATCAACCTCAGCCTGGACCAATCCACACAAGAGCAGTATCAACAGGAAAGGGAGGGGGGAAGCTGACAGACTCCATGCGCTGCAACTTGCTGTGGATGGAGAGCTGGCTGCTAGAAGGGGGTGGCACTGTGAATGGGGAACAAGTGTGCCCAAGGAGTAGAAAGCTTTGGCCCAGATAGCACCCTCAGAAGACTTCTCCAGGCTGGATTAGGGATGCCGGTGTGACCTCTCCTGGCAGCCCCCAAAGGAGGAACTGGGTGGACTAAATGGACAGTGCCCCTCTCTATCTGAAGCCTAGCAAGGGAGGTATGTGGGTCCCACCAAAAGTTAAAATGGTAAGTAAGGGAGGGGAGGCTCTACTAGAGGACCTGGGCAGCTTTAGATACAGTACAGGAGGATTTCCACTTCTGAGCCATGAAAATAGAAATTGACTTTTCCTTTCCAGATTTACCTAATATTCAGAAAGGGAATCTAGCACCTGCCTTCCAGATTTGAACACCCGCAAAATTCAGGAGTGCTCAGACTCAATTTGGGCAAGTGTTACTTCATTTCTCCCAAATCAAATATGCTGATCCACTGTCATTTGCTGTAGAAAAAGTAGGATAAAATTGAGCAACAAATGCTGGGGGCTTCCCAGTGCTAACTAGGGCTAGAATTGCTATTTTCAACAGCCATTACCATTTTTTTTTTTAGTTTTGTTTGTTTAAAAGGAAGACAGTAATATCGCACTGGCAAATTCTCCATAGAAACAAAGAATGGAACAAAAGAATAATAAAGGCATCTCAACTTTTCCTCATTTAGGTAGGACAGTCTTATAAGATGGATCCAAACATCTTCCAAACAAACAAGCTGAAAATTGTTGCACTTTACTGCAGTTCTGTAACCAAGCGGGAACCAGTCCTGTCTGTGTTCTGTGCACATCCAAAATTCCTACTGAATTCAGAAGTGCCTTCCTTTTGTGACGATACCACCTGATATGTTCAGCCTTTGTAAGCGAAGCAGGTTCACATTTAGTAATTGGGTGGGAAGCCTCTCAGAAAGCGTTAGGTGCTGTAGGAGGTGTTGCTTATTCACTAGGTAATGTGAGACCTTCCTGTTACGCTATTTAACCAGTGCCGCACAGAATGCACTTTGCTCCTGTCATGAATAGTTAGTAAAGGGTTAAAGCATAGTACCTGGTGGGCACCTGACCGGAGGACCAATCAGGGAAGAGATTTTGAAACTCCTAGGAGGGAACTTTTTCTCTCTGTTTGGGGGGGTTTTTGTCTTTGGCCGTTTGGAGTTCAAGAGACCAGATGAGTTAATCAAGTCCCTACAAGTTCCACCTTTCTGAACTAATTTCTTCTAGTCAAGATAGTGAGTATTAGAAAGATACTTTGTGTCCTTATCTGATAATCCTATGTTTGCAATTCTGTGTGTTTGTTATTGATTATCCTTAATTCTGCTTGTACTGGTTGTACTGAGAAAGAGAGAGGATTCTCTCCAGAACTTAGCAAGGTTATACCCTATGAGTGTCCAGCTTGGACTCATAGAGATTCTGTATTTTCTTTTGTTCTCTTAAAAAATTCTTTTCTTTTCTTTGGACTTGGTTAATTCCTTCCCTTGGGGAAATTCAAGGGAAGGGAGGGGGAAGTGGGCTGCTTCCCTGTGTGTAGAGATTCAAGGCGTTTGAATCCAGGCACCTCTGTCTCCGGAGCAGGCTGGAGAGAGGGAAGAGGGGGGAGGGGGAAGGTTCCTCCTCTGTGAATTGATCTGTGTTCCCAAGGGGGGAACAGGGTGTCGGCCCACGGAATTGACCGGGTGGTGGCAGCCGAAGGGGAGACCTACCCTAGGATTTTGGGGTGGGGGGAAGACATGCTGGTCCTCACTGTGAAACCGCCCAGTTTCAAGTGAGGGTGCAGACCAGGACATGGTGGCAGCGGAGTTTCGAACCCATTGTTACAAGGAGTTTTTTTTCAGCTAGGCTACGCTGAAGGGAGCTATTCTCTTTTTCTTTCTTGTTGCTTGGACAGGCAGCTTGAGGAAAAGGCAGTTTTGTAGCAGTTTCAGGGTTAGAAGATTTTCAGTTTCTTCCAGGGCTTTCTGTTACAAAGCCCCCCTGTGGAGCGGTGTTTTCGTCCATTGTGAGAGGAGATACCACTCAGGATTCCTGAGGTGGGGGGAAGTGCTCGCCAAAGTACATTCCCATCCAGCAGGAAAAACAGGTTTGGGGGGGGAGATAACCCTCCAGCCAGGTTTTTTTTTCTCCCTGTGTCTTTTGAAAGGATCAGGAGACAGGAGAACAGAGGAAATAGACCAGATTTTTCTCAGGGGTATTGTTAGCAGCAGCCTTTCAGCTGGGCTGCTGAGTACAGCAACTCAGAGCAGAGGGAGACAGAGGAATTTTTTTTTACTTTCCCTCTTTCCCAGTACAAAACAGTAACATTACACAAACCACAATTTGCTATACAAAGGATTGTTTTCTCTTTGTGTAGTCAGTGATAGGCAGGGTTAGAAACGGTAACCCAAGCAACTGAAGCAAGCAAAACAGCACATACCCTGACTGCAGAGGGGTGTGGCCAGCACCAGAAGGCACACAATCATGAGTACTGGTGAAACAATTAGCAAACTCGACCTGGCCAGGCTGCAGGCTGAAGAAAAACAAAAAGAACATCAAAGACAGATGGAACTAATTATTGCAGAAAGGGCCAGGGAAGAAGCTAACCACAAGAGGGAGCTGGAGAAACAAGAGGCTGAGCACAAGAGAGACATGGAGAAAATACAAGCCAAAGAGGCTGAGCACAAGAGAGACATGGAGAAAATACAAGCCAAAGAGGCTGAGCACAAAAGACAACTGGAATTGAAAGACAAAGAACTGGAATTAGAAAGGCTTAAGCAGAATCACCCAACCAATCCACTCCCTCTTCAACCTACTGATCAACCTGCTCGGAGAAAATTTCCCGCCTACAGGGCAGGTGAAGATGTTGAGGCCTTCTTAGAAAACTTTGAGAGGGCCTGTATTGGATACCATCTTCCTGAAGATCAATACATGCTGGAGCTGAGGTCACAGCTCAGCGGACAATTATCCCTGGTGGCAGCTGAAATGCCTAGAGACAAGATGGACGACTTTCCACTGTTCCTAACCAAGGCCAGACTCAGAATGGGCATCACCCCTGATCACGCCCGTCAGCGTTTCAGAGTCCAGAAATGGAAACCAGAGATGTCATTTCCAGAGCACGCCGCTTACCTGGAAAAACACTATTTCTCCTGGATATCAGGATCCATGGTTAAGGAGCTAGACGACCTACACCTCCTGATATTGATGGAACAGTTCCTAGATGGTGTTCCTGAGAACATTAGATGCTACATCCAAGATGGTAAACCAAAAACTCTCACTGAGGCAGGAGAGATTGGAGCCAGATGGATGGCATCGGTAGACAACACGAAAGCTACTGCCAAAGGGAGCGAATCACACAAGGTACCCACCGAGACTAAACCTTACCATCGAGGCCAATCAAGCCCACACCTACAACCCAAGCACAGTCACACCCTACCTCTTCTTCTACCTCACCAGTTTCCAGTAAACCAACACAACCCCGTGACCCGTCAAGTGGGCGATGTTTTGGATGCAATGAACTGGGGCACATCAAAGCCAAATGCCCAAAGAACCTGAACCGGGTCCAACTCCTTGCACCTGCACACCAAGGAACCCCGGAATTAGATATCTCTCAAATACCCGTCTGCTTTAGGGAAACTTTGAGAGTGGACGGAAAGGAAGTTATCGCATGGAGAGACAGTGCAGCACATGTGTCAGCTATCCACCGAACCTTCGTGGACCCCAAATTCATCAACCAGAAAACCAAAGTGACAGTCCGCCCCTTCATGTCAAAACCTGTAACATTGCCTACAGTGCGTTTACCTGTCCAGTACAAGGGCTGGTCAGGGACGTGGACTTTTGCTGTCTATGACAATTATTCTGTCCCCATGATCCTGGGCAACCACTTGGCCCATCACGTTGAGCCGCCAGAAACAGAGGGAGTGGTTACACGCAGCCAAGCCAGACGAGCTGCTGCACCCATCCCTGTTCCTGAGCCATCCACCAGGACCCCGTCTGTGTTACCAGAGACCCAGACAGAGGTGGTGGAACCGGATCCCAGGCCAACACCGACAGCAGCCATAGTACATCCAGTCCCAGAACCGGAACTGGAAGAGCACCCAGCGCCAGCACCGGCGCCAGCTAGTACAACTCCACCGCCAGAGGGCGACAACGAGCCTGAACTGTAAAAACCAGCAGACAACCCTACCCAAGAGGCTCAGCCAGAGCCTGAAATGACACCTTGTGCACCAGCGGAGAGCGGTTCACAGTCAACGGAAACAACCTCATCACCTACATCGCTCCCAGAGGAACTGGTGTCTCCCGCCTCAAGGGAACAGTTCCAAGCAGAGCAGGAAGCCGATGACAGCCTCAAGAAAGCATGGGCGGCGGCACGCAGCAACCCACCGCCTCTCAGCTCTACTAACCGATCCCGGTTCGTTGTGGAGCAAGGACTGTTATACAAGGAATTTCTTTCTGGTGGACACCAGGAGGGCTGGCATCCTCAAAAACGGTTGCTAGTTCCGACCAAGTACCGGGAAAAGCTCTTAAGCTTAGCCCATGATCACCCTAGTGGCCATTCTGGGGTGAAGCGAAGCAAAGACAGGTTGGGAAGGTCCTTTGACTGGGAGGGGATGGGCAAGGCGGTAGCCACTTACGTCCGGTCTTGTAAGGTATGCCAAACGGTAGGAAAACCCCAAGACCAGGTCAAGGCCCCTCTCCAACCACTTCCCATAATGGAGGTCCCATTTCAGCGAGTAGCTGTGGATATTATGGGTCCTTTCCCAAAGAAGACCCCCAGAGGAAAGCAGTACATACTGACTTTTGTGGACTTTGCTACCAGATGGCCGGAAGCAGCAGCTCTAGGCAACACCAGGGCTAACACTGTGTGCCAGGCCTTGACTGACATTTTTACCAGGGTGGGTTGGCCCTCTGAAATTCTTACAGATTCGGGAACAAATTTCCTATCAGGGACCATGAAAGACCTGTGGGAAACTCATGGGGTGCATCACTTGGTTGCCACCCCGTACCATCACCAAACTAATGGCCTAGTGGAAAGGTTCAATGGAACTTTGGGGGCCATGATCCGTAAATTCGTACATGAACATTCCAATAATTGGGATCTAGTGTTACAGCAGTTGCTGTTTGCCTACAGGGCTGTTCCACATCCCAGTTTAGGTTTCTCACCATTCGAGCTGGTGTATGGCCATGAGGTTAAGGGGCCATTACAGCTGGTGAAACAGCAATGGGAGGGGTTTACGCCTCCTCCAGGGACTAACATTCTGGACTTTGTAAGCAACCTTCAAAACACCCTCCGAGACTCTTGGGCCCTTGCTCGAGAGTGCTTAAAGGATGCTCAAGCGGAGCAAAAGGTCTGGTATGATAGACACACCAGAGAGCGTTCCTTCAAGGTTGGAGACCACGTCATGGTCTTGAAGGCGCAACAGGCCCATAAGATGGAAGCATCCTGGGAAGGACCATACGTGGTCCAGGAGCGCCTGGGAGCTGTTAACTACCTCATAGCATTCCCGGATTCCTCTTTAAAGCCTAAAGTGTTTCATGTTAACTCTCTAAAGCCCTTTTATCCCAGAGAATTACAGGTCTGTCACTTTACAGTTCAGGAAGGAGATGACACCGACTGGCCTGCAGGTGTCTACTACGAAGGTACAAGAAATGGTGGTGTGGAAGAGGTGACCCTCTCCACAACCCTGCAATGTCAACAGCGGCAACAGATCAAGGAGCTGTACACTCACTTCGACACCTTGTTCTCAGCCAACCCAGGACGGACTGAGCAAACCTGCCACTCCATTGACACAGGTAATGCTCACCCAATTAGAACACCACCCTACAGGGTGTCACCTCATGTCAAAGTTGCTATTAAACAGGAGATTGACAACATGTTGGAGATGGGTATCATCCGCCCTTCTACCAGTGCATGGGCATCTCCAGTGGTTCTGGTTCCCAAGCCAGATGGGGAAATACGCTTTTGTGTGGACTACCGTAAGCTAAATGCTGTAACTCGTCCAGACAACTATCCAATGCCACGCACTGATGAGCTATTGGAAAAGTTGGGACGTGCCCAGTTCATCTCTACCATTGATTTAACCAGGGATACTGGCAGGTACCACTAGATGAACCTGCCAAGGAAAAATCTGCCTTCATCACCCATGCAGGGGTGTATGAATTTAATGTGCTTCCATTCGGACTGCGGAATGCACCGGCCACCTTCCAAAGGCTGGTGGATGGTCTACTAGCGGGATTGGGAGACTGTGCAGTTGCATACCTCGATGATGTGGCCATTTTTTCTGATTCATGGCGAACACCTAGAACATTTGAAAATGGTTTTGAGCGCATCAAGCAGGCAGGACTTACTGTTAAGGCCAGAAAGTGTCAAATAGGCCAAAACAGAGTGACTTACCTAGGGCACCAGGTGGGTCAAGGAACCATCAACCCCCTACAGGCCAAGGTGGAGGCTATCCAACAGTGGCCTGTCCCAAGGTCAAAGAAGCAGGTCCAATCCTTTTTAGGTTTGGCCGGATATTACAGGCGATTTGTACCACACTACAGCCAAATCGCTGCTCCACTAACTGATCTGACCAGAAAAACCCAGCCAAATGCAGTTAAGTGGACGGATGAGTGTCAGAAAGCCTTTACCCAGCTTAAGGCGATGCTCATGTCGGACCCTGTATTAAGGGCCCCAGACTTTGACAAACCCTTCCTAGTTACCACTGATGCATCTGAACGTGGGGTAGGAGCGGTACTAATGCAGGAAGGACCGGATCACAACTTCCATCCTGTTGTGTTTCTCAGCAAGAAACTGTCTGAGAGGGAAAGCCACTGGTCCATCAGTGAAAAAGAATGTTACGCCATTGCGTATGCCTTGGAAAAGCTACGCCCATACGTTTGGGGCTGGCAGTTCCAGCTACAAACTGACCATGGTCAGCAAATTGTAAGGTGTTGGAGCTAAGAACTAAATAATTGTGTCTTATTCAGAGTTGCAAATTGACCAAAGTATCAGAGGGGTAGCCGTGTTAGTCTGGATGTGTAAAAGCAGCTAAAAGTCCTGTGGCACCTTATAGACTAATGGACGTATTGGAGCATGAGCTTTCGTGGGTGAATACGATCACATGCATCCGACAAAGTGGGTATTCACCCACGAAAGCTCATGCTCCAATACGTCCGTTAGTCTATAAGGTGCCACAGGACTCTTAGCTGCTTTTACAAATTGAACAAAAAATCCCTGTTTCTATTGTAATATAATATGTTGAGATATACCTATCTCAGAACTGGAAGGGACCCTGAAATGCGCTACAGTGGCTTCACACCAACAAGGGAAACAACAAGAAACTTCTCCGCTGGAGCTTAGCTCTCCAAGACTTTGACTTTGACATTCAACACATTTCAGGAGCTTCCAACAAAGTTGCTGATGCACTCTCTCGTGAAAGTTTCCCAGAATCAAGTGGCTAAACACTGTTCTTAATATGTTTTCATGCTTAGTAGTCGATGTAATAGTGCATGTGTTTTATTACTCTGGTTGTTTTACAGTTCTAGGAAGAAATCGCCGCCAGTGGATCCCACTGTGACGATTTGGGGGGCGTGTCATGAATAGTTAGTAAAGGGTTAAAGCATAGTACCTGGTGGGCACCTGACCGGAGGACCAATCAGGGAAGAGATTTTGAAACTCCTAGGAGGGAACTTTTTCTCTCTGTTTGGGGGGGGTTTTGTCTTTGGCCGTTTGGAGTTCAAGAGACCAGATGAGTTAATCAAGTCCCTACAAGTTCCACCTTTCTGAACTAATTTCTTCTAGTCAAGATAGTGAGTATTAGAAAGATACTTTGTGTCCTTATCTGATAATCCTATGTTTGCAATTCTGTGTGTTTGTTATTGATTATCCTTAATTCTGCTTGTACTGGTTGTACTGAGAAAGAGAGAGGATTCTCTCCAGAACTTAGCAAGGTTATACCCTATGAGTGTCCAGCTTGGACTCATAGAGATTCTGTATTTTCTTTTTGTTCTCTTAATAAATTCTTTTCTTTTCTTTGGACTTGGTTAATTCATTCCCTTGGGGAAATTCAGGGGAAGGGGAGGGGGAAGTGGGCTGCTTCCCTGTGTGTAGAGATTCAAGGCGTTTGAATCCAGGCACCTCTGTCTCCGGAGCAGGCTGGAGAGAGGGAAGAGGGGGGAGGGGGAAGGTTCCCCTCTGTGAATTGATCTGTGTTCCCAAGGGGGGAACAGGGGTGTCCCGGCCCATGGAATTGACCGGGTGGTGGCAGCCGAAGGGGAGACCTACCCTAGGATTTTGGGGTGGGGGGAAGACATGCTGGTCCTCACTGTGAAACCGCCCAGTTTCAAGTGAGGGTGCAGACCAGGACAGCTCCTAGAGCCTAGAATGGGGCCCTTCTATACACAGCCCATTAAAGACAATGAAAAGACCCCCACTCACTTCAACAGGCTTTGGACAGAACTGGTTATACACAGGATAACTCCACTGTCTTCACAGGGTCCTGGTCCCATAGCGGAGGTGGGGCTTGTGAGCTTGTTGAAGAGCTGCTGCTCAGGGATGGGAACCTCCTGGCACCCCAGCCTCCAAAATCATTCAGGCTGCACTTTCTGCATGACTATGTGCTAGCTGAGGGGTGCGTGGGAATTGGTGGCCTCTGCTGCAGGTGATGGGCATCTCAGGTACTTAAAGCCATGGCCTAGAGGAGGGAAGTGCCTAACTGCAGAGTCTGCAGCTGCCTAGGGCCAGGCCTGAGGATTTAGAGTCCCTAGTGCTGGCGTTGCAAGGTTCAAGCATGCTAAGCCTTGGCATTGCCACCCCTCCTGCGGCTAGCAGCTGCCTAAGGCTGGCCTCTGGCAATTGGCCCTATGGCTATAGCCAGGGAAGCTACAAGTGGTTCTGTAACTCCTGGGGGCCATTAAGCTAGAGCAGCTAAAGACACTGGAGTTAACCTCAGGGAACAGAGGTCACCAGTAGGAAAGGAATGTCAAGGGAAGCAGGGAAAGAGGGAGCAGGTCAGGCTTGCAGAGGGAGCTTCCAGCTGGTTGGGGAACATGTCCAAAGTAGAAAGGAAACAAGCATGGGGAGAGGTGGTGGTGACCAGGTAGCAAACTAGCATGTAGGTGGGAGCAGAGGGAGAAAGGCTGGTGTCTTCAGATTCCCAAGGGCTAAGTCCTCACTTTGGGGAAATGGTGTTTGCAGGTGGCTTGCTCACATGGCAGGATGGGGGCTGAGGGAGGGATCTGTCAGAACTGATCAGGTATCTGCTGGCTTTAGAACTCTGAGCTGAGACTAAGACCACATGCCGTGACTGGTGACATAGGGGGGTACTGGAGACATGGCTAGAGAGGGTCTGAATGAGGAAGGAGATAAATCTGTGGGGAGTTTCTTGATCACTATGAAAATTCTTCTCCCTGTGGACACCGGTAAACCCACATGGGTGTACAGCTCAATAAGAAAACCCGGGGGCTGAGGGATCTGTGTATGGCAATGCATATAGTCATGTAGGGGTGTGTGATCAAAATGAAAAATATCTCTGAGGTTCAGTACCAGGTATACTATGGCACCAATGGCACTGCCCCACCAGGCCCACACTAGGAGCCCACAGTGACTATATAGGGGCCCACAAATATGTTTAGTGCCAGGGCCCACAAAAGGTTAATCTGGCCCAGACTGCCCGAGCACTATTTCAGCCCCACATTTTTGGGTGGACCTCCCACAGTGGGAGCTGCAGAGCACTCCCCACTCCCCCCCCCCCCCACACCTCCTGGTTTTGGGAGGGGAACAGGAGAAAGGACAAAAGAAGCAAGAGACGAAGAGAAAGGAGGGAGGGATGGAGGAAAAGGTGAAACAAAAAGGACAAACCCTAATGTCCCCAGTGATTCTAGGGGACAAAATCCCAGGTGCGGAATAAAATTCGGCCTCCTTAAGCTCCTGTTTTCCATGCCTAGAATTCAACTGTCACCAGATGGATCAGACTGAACAGGTTTCAAACCTCGAGAAGGCTCTTACCTTCTAAACAGGGACGTCTGTTTTCCAGTAAAATCAGGAAAAGGGAAGGAGAAAACTCAAAAGAGGCTCCTCCTGGTGCTCACGTACGTGAACCCGAATACTCTCTCAGTCCTCAAAGAGAGACCTGGAGAAGGAGACTTGCTGAAGCAAAGCCACAGGGGTCTCTGAGGTTTCCCTGGCCCCTCACCTCTGTCCTGGCTGGCTGATGTCAGCATCTCTCTGTGAGGTCACCACCTCCCCACCACCTTTGACCAATAGTCTGAGGTCCTGCAAAAGGCGTTTGTGGTGTCACTGCCACACCCCTCCCTTGCTGTGCTAATGTCCTTCCCCTGGCCAGGCACTTTGGAGGTTTGAGCTACTCCCTGTGGATCACCCCACTCAAGGAGCATTCGTTCTAGGATCAAGCCGGCTAGACAGGAAAACATTAGACGCTGCTTCCAATGCTACACTCAGTTTTTCAGAAATTAGTCAATTTTATGGCCAGAAGAGACCATTAGAGCATCTAATCTGACCCCCTGCATATCACAGGCCTCCTGTATGACACAATAGCTACTTTTGAGGCAAACACATTCCAGAAAGGCATTTAGTCTTCATTAAATGGCATCAGGAGATGGAGAATCCACCACTTTCCTTGGTAGCTTGTTCCTGTGGTGAACCATCCTCACTGTTGAATATTTGTGCCTTAGTTGTAATATGAATTTGTGTCTTTTCACCTTCCAGCCATTGGGTCTTGTTATGCCTTTCTCTGCTCGATTAAAGAGCCCTTTCATACCCAATCTTTTCTCTCCATTAAGGCACTTCAACACTTCAATGAAGTCACCTTTCAATCTTCTTTTCATAAGCTAAACAGGTTGAGCTCTTTCAATAGCTCACTAGAAGGCATTTTTCTCCAGCCCTCAGAGCATTTGGTGGCTCCTTGCTGCCCCAGCTCCAATTTCACAACATCTCTTTCAAATGAGGACACCAAAACTGGAGGCACTATTCCAGTATCAGTCTCACAGATGCCGTGTCACCTCCTGTGACGTTAGTGACATAATCTGTAACTGTATAGATCACTGTTGAGACAAGTGTTCTATATTTGCAGCCAATATTGTAGAAAGGTTGTCGTGTAAGCGGTCTATGGAGAGGTTATGACTGGCTGATTATAATGATGCTATCTCTAGATGTGTATCATTTTTGTAGTTGACATTATGAATATTGGCTCTATGCTGCCTGTATTTCAAATGTTGCTTCCGAGGAACACCCCAGACAAGTTGGTGTCAGTCCTGCCTAGCCTGCTTGATGGCCCATTAAGGATCATCAGCTATAAGATCGACCCACTGAGAGAAGGCAGATACGCCTTGTGCTAAGCAAGGTATGCAGGGACCTGCCTATGGACAGAACTCTTAAGGTTTTTCTATACCGCGTGCTGGATAGAGTGTCCTTGGAACAAAGAAAGCAAAGACCACATGGCAAGAGACTAGAAAAGGCTGATGACTCATCTCCATCTTGTCTTCAATCCTGCTTCATACTTCTGGAGGGACTTTGCTATAAACTGAAGCTCTCTATAAAGGACTGAATGACCCATCCCAGCTGTAGATGGACTCCAGAGACTTGATTTGAACCTGCAGTTCATTCCATCACTGCTATAAGCCTGAACCAAGAACTTTCCATTACTGTATGTGAAGGGTTAAAAGCCATGTGCATTTTATATAACAACCTGGTCTATGGAGTGTGCCAGCTCTTTTCCAGACCAAAAGTCCAGAGTATGGTCAAGGGACCAGAGGCCTAGCAAATAGTGATCAGCTAAGAGAAAGCTGGGGTAAACAGAAAGCCTTGTGTGCTAAGATAGGCCTGGTCAGCAAATTGTAAGGTGTTGGAGCTAAGAACTAAATAATTGTGTCTTATTCAGAGTTGCAAATTGACCAAAGTATCAGAGGGGTAGCCGTGTTAGTCTGGATGTGTAAAAGCAGCTAAAAGTCCTGTGGCACCTTATAGACTAATGGACGTATTGGAGCATGAGCTTTCGTGGGTGAATACGATCACATGCATCCGACAAAGTGGGTATTCACCCACGAAAGCTCATGCTCCAATACGTCCGTTAGTCTATAAGGTGCCACAGGACTCTTAGCTGCTTTTACAAATTGAACAAAAAATCCCTGTTTCTATTGTAATATAATATGTTGAGATATACCTATCTCAGAACTGGAAGGGACCCTGAAATGTCATTGAGTCTAGCCCCTGCCTTCAATAGCAGAACCCAGTACTGATTTTGCCCCTGATCCCTAAGTGGCTCCCTTAAAGATTGAACTCACAACTCTGGGTTTAGCAGGCCAATGCTCAAACCACCAAGCTATCCCTCCCCCATGTGTTTGTTTCTTCTGTAGGGAAATGTTCTTCCCACAGATCCAACCTTGAGTTTATGAAAAGTTGGCACGTCAGTATAAGATATGGCATCCTTCCACCTCTCTTCTAAGAGACCAATGCCTTGCCTTTAGTCACACAGAAGACAATCTTTATTGCCTTATACTTTCACTGGTTCTTTGCTTTAACCCCTAGGAATGTACCTGTTGGACAATCAAAGGAGTTGCTCCATTCCTATGGACCTCAAGTCAGAATTCAACATGTATATTTTATACTAATAACATTTTATCAAAGTATTCATTAAATGTTAACTTGCTAATTTGAGACCATGGGCGGAGACATTATGTAACCTGTTAACCATTGGCTAATGTGCTTATCTTGTCTTGCTGCAAAACCTATCCTGGGGTGTGGAACTGCCTACCCTGTCATTTTCCCCTGCCCATGGAAAAATCTATATATTCTATTGTAATCAATTGATTGACAGTGTCTCTGAGCCTAATAAGCAAGGTGACACTCGGCCAGCGCTGTGTGTAATAAACTCCTATGCTTGACCTCTACACAGTGTGGATTTATGTCCTTCACTGGTGAAGCTAGTAGTTTATAAACCATAATAGCTTTACAAGTCACTGCCTGTCTTCAGTATAAGTTACCAGCAAGTTTATCATAACAGTAAATCAAAGTTTATAAGTTGTTATATAAGGTTATAGGCAGGTTAAGGTTAGTAAAATATAGTGAATCAATGTATTAGTATTACATAGAGAATTGTATTTGGTGGGGTGGTTACAGTACATGTAAAGTTGCTGGGCAATCAGTAATAGTAGCATTGCACATGCTTTTGACTATTTTCAATATTATTTTCCTTTTATATGTGCACTTATTAGAATAGGCAGTTAATGCATAATATTACTTGGACTTGTGCTTGTCTCCAGTATAACTTGCCATTTGTATTAATCCTCACTCAGTGCTAGTCTTTAATTCTGTTTTTCTCATTCTGTCTGTGTTGCCTTTATAGTCGTAAGTCATTAAAAACCTTTCTGGAGGAATAATTAGTTGTTTAGTTTCTCTTTTGCAGACACTACTCAACCTCATTACATCCGTGTTGGGTGTTGGGAAGCAGCGATCACCCAGAGCCCCATTAGGGCCCTGACAGGAGTCCCCCTAGGGCTCTGACGTGTGCCTCCTCCTTCCATTAATCTCCACAACCACGTTCTAGACAGGGGCATAGTGACCTTCCTGGGGATCTTGACAGCTTTAGCAGCTTCTTGGGGGCTATTTTCCTGCTCACAGCCACTGTCTTCTTCTCATGCCTTGTCCTGGGGGCCCAGCTGCTGGTTGACTGGGAAGGAGCCAAGGTGCTCATGACTTTAGCCTGCACCAAGTTACCTTTGCTCATCAGACTCCTGAACCCCAACTGGATGTGGTTCTTGTTCTTCTGCACAGCACAGCCCTGGAGAAGAAGGATCTGCAAATGTGCATTCATATGATCCCTTTATTTAATTGATGAAAACATAAACTAGACACTTAGAGGATTGGAACTGATTTCAGCTTCTGGACAGCTTAGCTGGGTTTTTATTCATTTGCTCAGGAAAATGTTGAATGGTCAAATTCATTTCAAGCTCCCCATTCAGTGGAACTCCTGAACATAGTGGAAATGGATATGAATATGTTTTCATTAAAAAAGGGTTCTAAGGGGGTACTTGGATGATTTGATCTGCAGTCAAACACTCTACCACTGAGCTATACCCCCATAACAAAGCTGTGCTAGAGTCTGTGATCTTAAGGACTTTGAAGGACAAACCCTGCTTCAACAAGCTCCTTTTCCATTCCCAGACCATGGGTGGTTTTAAAAATGGGGTTTGAGTAACCTTTATATATACATGTAGGCACCACAGCTTGCACACCCACCAACATAGCTTTCCTCACTGACAAAGCTGCCGCCTCTAAGGGAGATGGATTAACTACACAGATGGGGCAGCTCTCTCCCATCAGCTTAGAGCATCTTCATTAATGCACTACAGCAGCATCGGTGCAGCTGCGCCACTGCAGCATTTTGAATGTAGACTTGCCTCAGAGTAAGACCAGACTGGCTCCATTTGGCACCGTGAATGGTGAGAAACCACATGCACTGCTGTGCAGTTCTGTACGTGTGTCCATGGCTGAACAGCAAGAATTCCTGCCCATTTCCCTTCTAGCTGGAGCATGATTAGAGTGTGTTTGTGGTTAATGACGTTGCTGTAGATTGTTCATTCCCTGCCTGGACAATTCAGACAGTCCCTTTCCCATCATATCGCCAGCACATCAGTGATTCCAATAGCGGGGCAGCTTTTCTCTGGGGCACTGAGATTTTTCGGGGAGTTGGTGGCTCCTTTCTTTCCTCACCCTGGAGTAAACTCAGCTTTTTATTCCATCCTTGATGATTCATGGAATAACAACAGCAGCATGAAGAAAGGGGAGCATGAATATCTCACTGTCAGGGAAAAGTGGCCACGTCCCCTGTTTGACCATTGCCATTGCAGGACAGAAGGTTTCAATGGAATCTAATGCCCTGGCTCAAACAAGCAACACAGGAAGATTTTGCTGTTCATGGATCCACGCAAAGGAAATTGTGTCTCTGTGTGAAAATGGGGAGGGAAATGAAACGCCCACGTGGTGTCTAAGGCAGAAGGGAACCCTATAGGATTAGAACAGGATAAGTTCTCAAGCGGCATGTTTCTTACTTTGCCCATCTGTCAATTTTGATTATTATCGATGGAAATATTTTGCCATTGGGTCGTGTGTTTACACAGAAATTGACATTTACCAACAAATAAGTAATTCTTCCAAGCCTGCTTAGTCTGCCGGTGGTGACTTTAGAAGGACAGAGTCACTCTTCCCACACCCCATGCCAGGCCTGAGCTCTCCATGCTGCCCACTTCCCCCACTGCTGGGATCCTTCCCTGATCTCCCCTCAGAGCTCTGCCCCCCACTCCCACTTCTGGGATCCCCTCCCAGCACTGTCCAAATGCCCTGCTTCCAGGATCCCTCCCCATTCCCTTCCTCCACTCTGAGCAAAAGCTCTGCACTATTCCCACACTGGGAATTGAACCTGGGTCAAAACCAGGAATCCTGACCACTAGACCCTATGGGACTGGGATTGTGATGTTTGTCTACTAAGACAACCCCTCATAAGAGCAGCAGCGCCACCCAACAAGGATTGCACACAGGGCTGCATTAACCCTTCAGGTGCTGAGGTTTTCCCTCTATCCATTCCCAGTGCTTGTGATCAGGAAACAGACATCAGGGCTCCCAGATGCTGCACAGACCATGACTGAGATCTGGACCCCATATTGCGCTAGGTGCTGTACAAACCCTGGCCAACACTGGGACACCCAGAGGGTTCCCCTCAATTTCTCTGAGCCTCTGCTGCCCAACTTCTTCTGACTCCATCTGGATCACCTCCCCCCCTTGCAAAAACCCACCTTTCCAAACAGTCCTTCTTTCCCTGCCCCCTAATTCTGCTTTCACACCCTGGGACCATCTCCTCTCCCCCCCCCCCCCCGGTGAAGCAGAGATGGAGGGAACTTCAGCCACTGGAGACAGCCCCAGCGAGCGCTGCAGCCACCCGGGCGGATGTTTGCAGATACAGAAACGGAGCAGCTAGAAGCAGTGGGTGCTGGGAAAAAGGAGGCAGGACAAGAAAACCCAGAGACTGGGGACAGGGAAGCTCCTGGGGGCGGGGCTCTGGCACAGCCTGGGGGCCGGACAGCTCCGGGGGGGAGGGGACTCTGGCACAGACCGGATTCTGCTGCTGCCTCCGTGTGACCAGGGGCCCGGGCTGAGCAGCTGCCGCTTCCCGGGGTCTGTGCTGGGGAGATCCCGGCATTAAAGCTCCTTCCCTGCCAGGCCGTGCCGGGCCGTTCTCCAGGGGAACCAGCCTCCTAGAGCCCCGGACTCTGCCACCATCAGCTCCAGGGGCAGAGACTCCAGGTGAGCGAGAGCCCCGGGGGAGTGCAGGGGAGGCCCCCGGATCCGCAGCTGTGGCAGCCCCCGGGAGCCCGCTCCCTGGTTGTCCATGTGCTGCCAGCAGCGCTGGAGCCGCCCGAGCCAGAGCGGAGCCGCTGTTCTCAGCTGCGGCCGGGATCTGCCCCCGCCCCGGGGGCGCTGGGGCCAGGCAGGAGAGCGACTGTCTGCTCCGGGGAACCTGGGATGGGCGGGGCGGGGCGGAGCCTGGGGCCCGGCGGGGGCGGGGAGTGTATTAAATTGCGCCCCATAGCAATGTGCTACACCCGGGCACTGCGCATGCTCAGTAACAGCTGCTGAAGCCGCTGCCCTTCTCCCTGCCCGTATCAGCCGTAACGTTCCGCGGAGCGCTCGTTCCAGGGGCTGGAAAGGGGCGATGGCAGCAACAGGGAGCGGGGGGCGGCCAGGGTCTGAGCAGGAAATTGACTGGTCGGGGGGGGGTCAAGCAGCTGGAGGCAGGGTTAGGAGGGGGCTAAATGGCAAAATCAGGGCTGGGGGGAGGAGCAGGAGTTGAGCTCGTGCTGAGGCGCTGGCAGAGGCCCCCCCCTTTGGTGTGGGGGGAGGTGTCAGGAAGGGCGACGGGGAGAAGCCGGAGTTGCAGGGAGGGGAAGGTCATTGGGGTGGGGTGGGGGTTGAACTGTCTCTGTGCAGCCAGGACATTCCCGTGGGAGGGCTGGGGCAGGTGAGTTAACTGGATCCTTTCCCTATTTTTCCCATTTCCTCCCACATACAAATTCTCTCAAGTTTTTCCTCTTTTCTCTCTCATTATCACACGTGGCTATAAAATCCAGGGAGATTTTTCCCCCAATGATCAGCTCTCTAATCTCCCCTGATTTTGCCCTGTTCTCTCCATAATTCTCAAATGTTAATTTAAAATCTCTCTCATGGGGGGATTTTCCCACCCATTTTATCCGCAGCAATTTGTCCTTGTTTGGGTGGGAAATTGTTGCCCTGAGTCATTCCCCAAAACATGGCTGCCCCTGGGGTGGGGATGGGATGAGATGCCTGTTCTCTGCCAGGGTGGGGAAGGGAGTTGCATGTGTCCCCCATGGAAACTGCCCAGACCCCATTTCCCAATCCCTTTCCCTGCTGCCCCCTTCCTTTGTTCAGGGAGCCCTCCAGCTCCCCCTCCCTTGCCCTCTTAAATCAGCTCCTCAAAGAGCTCCCTCCGAGCTGCCCACGTGAATGGTGGCAGTGGGGGGAACCATCACTTTGTGTTTATGTATTGGACAGTCATAAAATCCAGTCAAACAGTCCCCCCCTTTCCCTCTAGTTATTTCATAGCAAAATAAAATCCCGTCAGATCTTGGTGTTTTTCTGTCATGTTATCAAATACGTAGTTTGTGACACATTTTCTCTGCAAATCTCAAAGGTCTATATAAAATACCTTCATTTGCCCCACTTTTCTCTAGTTGTCTATTTCTAATTGAATGTGAGGGGTTAATAATAATCTATGGTGTTATACCTAGCTCCTAGAACTGGAAGGGACCCTGAAAGGTCACTGAGTCCAGCCCCCTGCCTTCACTAGCAGGACCAAGTACTGATTTTGCCCCAGATCCCTAAGTGGCTCCTCAAGGATTCAACTCACAACAGACTAATGCTCAAACCACTCAGCTACCCCTCCTGATTGCTTCCCAATGTGCTAAGATGTAGCCACCTCTGGGGTGGATCCATGGTGGCCATTATTTGCTAGTGACAGGGCATGGTCATTTCTTACCTGCTTTGTCCCTCCAGGCCTTCCATTCTCCTGTTAAAGAAGCACCCCCCAGTGATCCTCTGCCTGTGTGACTGGCCAGCAGGGGGCAGTGATAACTTTCTATCCATTTATCAGGCACTGTGAGGTAACACTGTTGCTGGGGGCGGGAGGAGGGCATGTCTGTGTGGAGCGATTGCAGCTGGAACTGAAGGGGCATTGTGGTAGGGGGAGGTCTCTGGGTGGCTGGACAGGGGGTACCCTAGTTAGGTTGGTGGGTTCTGGAGGTTTGGGGTTTTGGGGGATGGTTCTGATGTACCAAGCCCTGAGGCTGTGGGTCCTGGAGGTGAGTATTGCTGGTGGCCTGTTGGCTGCAGAACAGCGGGGGTGGGTGTCTCTTGGGGAGGCAGGACGGGGTTAGAGGGAACCTGGTGCTGTGCCAGGGGCTCTATCTGGGCTTCCCCCGCAGACTCCTGGGGTCGCTGCCATGCCCAGTGCACAGAGTGTGTGTGGGAGAATCCCCCATGCTAGGCCAGGGGGTACCACTGTAAAGCATCAGGGGATCCTGCAGGGAGGAGGAGGGGGTGCCAGGCAAAGGGCAGGGCAGATCCTGCTGGAGGGCAGGCAGGGGTCCTAGGCAGGCAGTGAGGGACTGAGTTCCCAGTAGGGGGGGCTCTGGCTGCTGGGGGCTCTTGGTGGTGGGTGGGTCCCAGGGAATATCTGGGGGGGGCTGGATGGGGGCTCTGGGGGCTGCTCCTGACCTCGCTTCTTCTCCCTGATTAGCTTATGCCAGATTCCTGGCTCCAAGCACTTCCCGGCATTCCCCAGCCAGGCTCAGTCACCGTGATAACTTTCTATCCACTTATCAAACACTGTGAGGGTGAAATCACAGATTTTGCTTTTCTCCTCTCTTGAAAACTGCAGGAACTTCCAGTTCCATAGGGAAAATTTGTGTCTCGAGGCCTTGTCCTAGATCTGGGGAGTGAGGGAGTGGGAAGGGGGGGTCAGCATTGCCGCACAATGGTCTCTTCCACAGCATTCTGGACTCGTTCTTTCTGAAATCTGGTTTCATTGAGATCATTGTTAATCCAGAGTCACTGCATAGAAAGACAAGGAGTGACTCCAGATGGACAAATGAGATCAGCAATTCTCCCTGTGAGGAGGGACTCTCATTAGCTGCTCTCCACAGTGAGCTAAACGAGGGAAGCTGCTCAAATGCTCTGTCCCTCTCTGCTCAGGATATTGGGGTTCAGCTTCCTGGGTCAGAGGCTGCAGCCTCCATTGTGATCTGGGAGACCAGGCTTAGCAGCTGCTGCTCTCCCAGTGGGGGTTCTGTGCTGGGAAGTGACCTTAATGAAAGCTTCTTCTCTGCCAGGCCCAGGTGAACAAGAAAAGGAGCAGTCAGAGGAAAAGCCAGTTCCTGACTCCATATTCCCCCTGCTGGGGTGTGGCTGCCCTGGGGTCAGTGGCTGAGGGAATCCCCCACAGTCACTCCTTGGGTTCTGCTCTTTTCTAGCCTTGTGTTCGGAGACTTTGTTGTGGGATGTGGGGAGGGAGAAGGGAGGTTAAAACTGTGTCTGTGGGCTTAGCCTGGCAGGAGGGGCCAGGTCTACCCTGTAATAAAGAGATTGAGCATTTTCCCAGCATGGCAGAATGTAGGATGTCTGTCTGCAGGGAAAGAGCCTGGGGGAATCGTGATGTGAAATGAACTAAAACCAGTTCTGAAACCTCCACCACTGTCCTTCTCACCCTGCCAGGCTGCAGAATGACGTCCATGTTCCGCTCCAGCTCATCCCATCCTCTCATGGCAGAGGGAAGAGAAATGGCTGCAGAGGAGCCAGCTCAGGTAGGGATTATCGGTGGTGGTAGTGGGGTGGTTGGTGGGTTCCTGCTGGGCGAGAGGGACAGCAAATACACCGGAGATGGGAAGGTTTGCACAGTCTGGTTTGGAGGTTGAACCGGGGTAGGAAATTCACAGGGTAGGGAAAGGAGGAAGCCAGGGTGCGGCAAACCTGCTGGGAGTTGTTTAATAAGTGCCCTAGATTCTAGGAACAGACTCATGAGGTTTGGAGGTGGAAATGCCCTAATTTGTGAAACAGAAAATAACCCGCCTATATGAGGCTAGGAAAACTGACCAGACTCCCAGTGCTGGAGCCTGATCCAACTAACCGACGGCTGCTGTGAGATATGAAAGGGGCACCCAGCGGTGAAGTTTAGGGGAGATTCCCCTCCCTTCATATCCAGCTCCTCAGAATGAGGAGGGTGTTGGGCTTCCTAGCAGGGAGCTCTCCCTGGATCCTGCTAGGGGCTCCATCTCCTGTTGTGGCTGGTAGGTGTGTGATGGATCTGCTGGGAGAGACAAGGGGCTCCCTCTTCCTGTCCTCACCCGGATGCTTCCTGGATGCTCTGAGAGGGGTGGGGGTGGGACTCTGTTGACTGCGAGCCACCCAGAGCTTCTGTTTGGCTCCTCTCCCCCACGAATAGTGGGGCTGTGACTGGGGCAGCAGGTACTGAGTGTTGGACCCTTGCTCTTTCAGGGGCCGGTGACCTTCGAGGAGGTGGCTGTGTATTTCACTAGGGAAGAGGGGGCTCTGCTGGGCCCTGCTCAGAGGGCCCTCTACAGGGATGTCATGCAGGAGAACTATGAGAACGTGAGCTCCCTGGGTAAGGATTCCTTTGCCCTTGGTTATTAGAAGGGGAAATGAAGAGATAAGGTTCATGTCAGCCCCACAATGCCACCTCTGTTCTGCCCTGTTTCAGCATCCCCCAATATGCCAGTGACACACACACTACCAGAGACCCTCCTCTGCCCCATCCAGAGCAGAATGTGCTTGGGGTGTAACAAGCAGGCTGCAGGAGTCAGAGCAGCTGGTCCAGGGTTACCTGTCACACAGACACTCAGGGTGTCCTTGAATGCTGGCTGGGAGTATCCAGACAAGGGATCTCCAGCAGCAGAACATCGAAACTCACCCAGGATTACAGATGACACAACTCCTCTCTGCTCTGGATCGCACCCCAGCATGTGAAAATGGCCTAGGTTGATAGTGAAACGTCTTGACACATGGAGAGACTTGCTCCCCCATCTCCATGTCTAATAGCCACAATCTCTCTTCTCTGCAGGCTCCTTGGATCTTGGAGTCCCTCAGTCCCAAAGTCACATGATCTGATTCTTATTTTTCACATTCTGCTTTTCTAGACTAATTAGTCTGTTGTTCCTGAATTATAGCTTCTAATTACCCAGAGTTCTCCACAGCCAGGTTCTGGCAATCAGTGGCTAGGGACATCATACCTGTCCGTCCTGGGTAATGGCCATTCATGGACCGATCCTCCATAAATGTATCTTGTTCTTTTTTTGACCCCTCTTCTAGTCTTGGCCTTCACAACATCCTCTGGCAAAGAGTTCCAGAGGTTGATCGTGCGTTGTGTGAATAAATACTTCCTTTGGTTTGTTTTAAATCTGCTGTCTATTACTTTCATTGGGTGACTCCTAGTTCTTGTGTTATGAGGAGGAGTAAATAACACTTCTTTATTTACTTTCTCCACAGCAGTCTTGATTTTATAGACTTCTATCATAGCTCCTGTTCTTCATCTCTTTTCCAAGCTGAAAAGTCCCAGTTTTTTAAATCTCTCCTCATACGGAAGCTGTTCCATACCCCTAATAATTTTTGTTGCCCTTTTCTGAACCTTTTCCAATTCCAATATATCTTTTTTGAGATGAGGTGATGACATCTGCACACAGTATTCAAGATGTGGGGGTACTATGGATTTATATAGAGGCAATATGATATTTTCTGTTTTATTATCTATCTCTTTCTTAATGATTCCCAACATTCTGTTCGCTTTTTGACTGCTGCTGCACATTGAGTGGATGTTTTCAGAGAACTATCCGCAATGACTCCAAGATCCATCTCTTGAGTGGAAAAAACTAATTTAGACCCCATCATTTTATAAGTGTAGTTGGGATTATGTTTTCCAATGGGCTGCACTATGTGCTATCCTGACATCTAGTACTGCTGAGATCCTGCTGTGACAGGTTTAGTCACAGAGACCCCCCTGGGACTGTCCCCTGATGTGCTCAGACTTCCTCTGAGCCTGTTTTCTGTGCCAGTAAGTCTAAGCCTAATACACTAAGAAACTGATTTATAGATGAAGTCTCACCCCCAGAGATATTTTAATAAGCTCCTTTCACAGACATGACTCCTTCCTAGTCTGGGTCCAGCAATCACTCACACCACCGTAGTTACTGTCCTTTGTTCCACTTTCTTTCAGGTATTTCTTGGGGGTGGAGAGGCCATCTCTTGAGCCACCTGAAACAAAAAATAGAGTAGTTTCCAGGGCCTTTTATATTCTTTCTCTTGTTGGCGGAAACCCCTTTGTTCTCCTGTGCAAAATCACAGCAACAAGATGGAGTTTGTAACCACGTGGTCAAGTCACATGTCCATGAATGATTTAGCTTTCTGCAGGCCGACACCATTGTTTACATGCTAGTTTGAATGTTCCCAGGAAAGCTCAGATGTGGATTGCCATCTCCCAAAGTCCATTGTCAGTTAAGTGTTTCTTGACTGGGCTCTTACTGAGAATAGTCCTGTCTCAAGAAGCTGAGCAAATGCTCCACTGAGGATACTTAGACTCAAGCACATTGAGATACAAGTACATGGCCAATATTCATAATTTCAAATACAAAAATGATACACACATACAGACAGCATAATCATAACCAGCAAACTACAACCTTTCCATAGACACTCTCACTTGGCCTCCTCTGTACAAGACCTGGTGCAACCATAGGACCTTGATTGCAACAATGATCTATACGGTCACAGTTCATGTCAATAATGTTACACCTGCATTAAGTGATATCCCTTCCCTTCCTGTTCCTTACTCCACTGAACCCCACCAGCCCATGCTTACTGTTCCCAGCTTCCCCAGGACTCTCCCATTGTCTATGGACCTCTCTGTCAGCAAGAAGCTGTGCCAGGGAGACTTGCCCTCTTTCTGGAGTCTTGGATTTCTGGGACATGGATTTACTTTCTCTGTGCTGTAAGAGGCTTTATCATAATAGGTGTCTGTGACATTACCCAGAGTACAAGCTGGACAGTTGAACAGCTGTCGCCTCAGTTCTCCAACCTGGGATGCCTTTTCCACTGTTTTACTGTGAGAACAGCCCCTCTTGGCCAGTTAACACAGTCTCCAGCATGTAACTCTCTACCAGTTACACATTATTAAGTGCTGCTAGTCAGCCACTCAGGATAACACCAGCAAATTCTCAAGTGCCAGATTTTCCCCCAGAAATGTGCATTTTGCACTGTCCACGCTACTGAACAACACAAGCTCATATGAAGTCTGTTATTTCATCAGTGGAAAATGACGTGCACCAGCCTTGTTATCCAAAATGGAATTTCTCACACACTTTAATCCTAATTCTCTGCTTAGAGGAATAGCTCAGTGGTTTGAGCATTGGCCTTCTAACCCTTCGGTTGTGAGCCCAATCCTTGGGGAGGGTACTTAGGGATCTGGGGCAAAATTAGTACTTGGTCCTGGAACTGAAGGCAGGGGGCTGGACTCAGTGACTTTTCAGGGTCCTTTCCAGTTCTATGAGATAGGTATATCTCCATATATTATAACAAGATTAACTACCAAAAACAAAAAAGATTTTAAGCGTCTACAGGTAATGAGGCATGAAAGTCAGAATTGTTTACAAAAGAAATGCAAGATAAAACACAAACTAATGTCTAACTTGACAAGCTAAAACAAATTCAAAACAAATGTTTCTCTCACCACATGCTGTGACAGGCTGGCTTGTTTTCAATCAGGACTCTTCTCTAATCCCTACTCCTGCCCAAGTTCAGTTCTTCAGGAATTGTTTTCATGAGGAGAGGGAAAAGTGGGAGAGAGAGAGAGTCTCAAGTGTTTTCCCCACCTCTTTTTATAATTCAGCCCTTTGTACTAGAAACATCTTCAGTTTTCACCTGAGTCATGGTGACAGGCTGTCGGTTGTGGATGTGACCTTCAAGCCTTCCCTGTGATGCAATGTAAATATCTTGTTCACACCTTCCCATTGCCGGAGAATAGCTATTTCACCAGCTGTTTGCCTTGCTGTCTCTGAGGGAACTGGTCTGTGGGTGTTCCCCAGAGTTGTAACATTTTCAGTAATACCATACAGTAAAACCTCATCACTTTACATACGGTGTTGCTACACATATTTTAACGGGAGGATAACATTCAGTAAATTATGAGTTTTCAAATGATATCTCACAAGCCATACTTGTTCACTGGTTTACTAAGTGTCACACTGTATGGAATTGTGAGACACTATATTATTATTTATTATTAATACCAATATTATAAAATTGCAATGAATCATGCTAGCTATGCTGTGTAAGGTATCTGTGAAACTATTATGATTTGCCAAGTATGAGAATCTTGTTTCTATGTTTACATCACCTTTGTATTGTGAGTTATAGATATGCAGGGTATATCTGTATTTCCAGACTTGTGCAATGTTTCTCGGAGACACCCCCAGGCAGAATGGCATTAGCACTGCCTAACCTGTTTGATGGCCCATGAAGGGTCATCAGCTGTACCACCTTGAGCCTCAGAAAGAGCCAGAATTTACCAATGTACATTGCCACAGAGCCACAGTCATATGTAATGATTATATTCGTATATCTATATGTGTATGTATGTATAGATATAGATATGGAATTTCTGGCAATTTCTGGCTTTCAACAATTCCCTTGAAGTTTGGTTTGTGTTCAGTTGTGCTCACACGCAGCAGTTCTCTTAAGTGGCTGACTGTCAAAACGGATCAGTGCTTGAATTTCACGTTTGAGTGTCGAGAAAACAGACTCACAAAGATAGGTCGAGGCAAATATCGAGATTCATTTTAGGGCTGCACCTCTGAAGTTGGCATATTTATCCTTTGGTACAGATTGCCAGAAAGTAAGGGTGCCCCTGTGTCTTCTGAACAGATTTCAATCTGTCATCTTCCAAAAAGTTCTATTATTTCCATCTGGGATGTTGCTTCATCAGTGACTAAAGGGGGGCTTTAGACAATTGGCTTCAGCACTAAAAGGTCTTTTCTGCTGCAAATCTTGGAATCTTTCCTCAAAACTGTCCTTAAGATCTCTAATCAGGCTCACATATCTAGTTGTGCTCCACTTTAGGGGTTCTGCTGCATCATCTTTTGATCTGGCTGGAAGTTGTGACATTGAGGGAAAGTGTGTCGGCTCTCCCTCAAGCATTTGTCTGTGAAACAACGGCAGTTTGTTCATGAACACAAATACACCTTGCACTAGATCAGACAGCAACCAGAATTTTTCTTCTAAGTCCACATTTAGTTTATCCAAATGCAGCAGCGTGTCCAAGGAATGCCAAGTCTAGATCCCATCCCAGATCTGTAAGTTCAGGGTGCATTCTGTGCTTCTCCTCCATAAACAATTTTACTGGAGCTCAAAAAAATGGGAATTAACTTTACCTCTCGAGAGCCATCAAACTGCACAGTGAAATCGGCAGGGGAGTCATCTTTATCCAGTTCTTCAATTAGATTTTGAAATTGTCTGTGATTAAGTGCATTTGAGAGAATGAAATTCAGAATGTGCAAGACAGGTTTCATGACTTGATCAAATTTATATCTATATCTATATATCTATATAGCTATATATATCAAATCAGTTGCTCCCGATGAATAATAGCAAAATGTCCAAAATTCAGGAAAGCTCTTGTTAGACTTACCAAGCCCTACTAATCCATTAATCAATCCCCACATGGACGGAGCCCCGTCCGTTGCAATGGCAGTTAGCCTCTGTAAAGGCAAGTGGCTTTTTGCAACTACCAACATCAACACCTCCTTTAGAGCTCATCCCCAAGTTCTGTCCTTTAGTGACACGATATTGAGGAGTTCTTCCCTTACAACACAGTCATCAGACACAGTGCAGACAAATACCGATAATGTTTATCCTGTGCATGGCATGATTCATCCAAAGCAATGCTCAAATACTGACACTGCTGAAGTTGTGAGTGCAGTTGTGATTCGATGTCACTGTTCAGGTTGGAGATTCTGCATTCTGTTGTGTGATGTGAAAGCTGCAGGCCAGACATTTTCTTCTGTAGATTCTCGTTCTCTGGTGAGAGGATTAAAAATCACATCAGTGAGGCATGTTTTTATAAGCTCTTCTTCAGAGTAGGGCTTTTTCGCATGGGCTATCATAGAATCATAGAATCTCAGGGTTGGAAGGGACCTCAGGAGGTCATCTAGTCCAACCCCCTGCTCAAAGCAGGACCAAACCCAACTAAATCATCCCAGCCAGGGCTTTGTCAAGCCTGACCTTAAAAACCTCTAAGGAAGGAGATTCCAGTACCTCCCAAGGTAACCCATTCCAGTTCTTCACCACCCTACTAGTGAAAAAGTTTTTCCTAATGTCCAACCTAAACCTCCCCCTCTGCAACTTGAGACCATTACTCCTTGTTCTGTCATCTTCTACCACTGAGAACAGTCTAGATCCATCCTCTTTGGAACCCCCTTTCAGGTAGTTGAAAGCAGCTATCAAATCCCCCCTCATTCTTCTCTTCTGCAGACTAAACAATCCCAGTTCCCTCAGCCGCTCCTCATAAGTCATGTGCTCCAGCCCCCCTAATAATTTTTGTTGCCCTCCACTGGACTCTCTCCAATTTGTCCACAGTGTGGGGCCCAAAACTGGACACAGTACTCCAAATGAGGCCTCACCAGTGCTGAGTAGAGGGGAATGATCACATCCCTCGATCTGCTGGAAATGCCCCTACTTATACAACCCAAAATGCCATTAGCCTTCTTGGCAACAAGGGCACACTGTTGACTCATATTCAGCTTTTCGTCCACCGTAACCAGGCCACATCATAGGAGGCTAACGTTACAGTCTGCAATCGGTTGGCGCATCTGGTGAAGAACTGGGCTTCTACATCTGTTTGTTTTTTCAAAGTTTTCAGTTTTAAAGTGCAGAGTTCAGAACCTCATGGGAATTCTTGATCCATATGTGCATGGCTAGAAGCGAAATGACGCTGCAGGTTTGAAGATTTGAACTGAGACACACACATCTGGCAAAGAAGACACATAGCCTTACAATTACTTTTAACAAAATAGTCCTTATTCTCCCACTCCTGTTGGAATCCTCCATTTTCATCTCAATATTTTCTTTCCTGTTTGCACTTGCCTTCCATTGTTAGATGGTGTAAGAAAAATTTTGATTAAAAATTTCCACACCAGCTAGTCACCGTGTCCTTTATTCAAGGAGACACTGGTGCCGGCCAGGGGTGCTGGAACCCTGGCTCTGTCTCATGCCCTGCCCCCCACTCCACCCCTTTTCCCAAGTCCCCTTCGCCTCTTCCCGCCCCCTCCCCTGAGTGAGCCATGTCCTCACTTCCCCTTGAGCCTCCTGTGCATCGCAAAACAACTGATTGCAGCGAGCGGGAGGCACTGGGAGGAGGGAGGGATGAGGCTGCACACCGCATCCTTGCTCCTCCCCCGCAGTGCCTCCTCAATGCTGTGAAACAGCTGATCACTGCGGGCAAGAGCATGGGGGAGGGAGGAGGAGGTGCTGATCAATGGGGGCCGACAGTGACTGGGAGGCACTGGGGGAGGGAAGGGGGCCTGATAGGGATGCCAGTTGGTGCTGGGCAACCACAATTTTTTCCTCAGAGTTGGCTCCTAGCAGGAGTTGCATATTATCGTCTGAAGAGCCGCATGCGTCTCCAGAGCCACAGGTTGGCCATCCCTGACCTGTAGAATGAATCCCAAGGAAAAGACCAAAGCCTGCCCTGACCTTGGCATTTTCAGAGAGGACTGTCCCAGGCACACTGGGTCACACTCAGTACTGAAGTTCAACTAATAGAATGTTTTTTTTATGACAAAGTCTTATGAAATCAACAGAACTCATTTGTTTTCTTTCATCTGAGCAGGGTTTCCAGTTTCCAAACCTCATATAATCTCCCAGCTGGGAAAAGGGGAAGAGCCATGGGTCCCAGATCTCCAGGGTTCAGAGGAAAGAGAGATCCTGAGAGCTCCCTGCACAGGTGAGGAAACATTAAACCAACTTGGAATCTGTAAGTGTGTGAAGGAAACATCTGGGATGCCCAACAAAGCCCTTGTGAGGTCTGTCAATTCATTATTGTCCCTAGCAGGGGTCGCATCCTCAGGGTAAATATAGCTCATGGCTTCCTGTAGATCCTAGCAGACACCAGGTAGTAGCTTCCTCCCTTTCCCCTGCAAATTTGGATGGGATGTGAAGGGCCAAATTGATCCCCTCCTCTCTCCTATTTGGAGGAGGAGTTGGGTGGAGTTCAGTTCCTGAATTTTATTTGACGTCTCTCCAACTTTTTTTGGTTTGGTCTTCCTCTTTCCATCCCTGTTTGAGGTTTCTGTTTGTATCACAGCAGGTGATGTAATGGTATGTGAGAATGAGCAGAATTCTCAGCAGGAAGATGCTGAGCACGTGGATAAATATGGAGCATTATCACAAAGATCGAAAAGGAATGTGTCCAGGAGTCATGAGCAGGGAAAATCCTGTGAGATTCAGCACAGACCAGAGAGAGAGCAGGGAAGCCACTCAGAGGAGAAAGTGGGTAAATATATTTACTCTCAGGGAACTCAGAAGAACCTCAAGGAAACCACAACACAGCAGGAAATCCTTATGGGAAAGAGAAAAAATACATGCACTGATGGTGGGAAAAATGTAAGTGACTACTCACCCCTTTTAAAGCATCAGAGAATCCACACAGGGGAAAGGTCCTATGAATGCAGTGAGTGTGGGAAAACCTTCAATGGACGCTCAAACCTTGTTAGTCATCAGAGAATCCACACAGGGGAAAGGCCCTATGCATGCAGTGAGTGTGGAAAAAAGTTCACTCACAGATCAGGCCTTTTTCAACATCAGAGAATCCACACAGGGGAGAGGCCCTATGAATGCAGTGAGTGTGGGAAAACTTTCAGTCAATGCACAAACTTTGTTAGTCATCAGAGAACGCACACAAGGGAGAGGCCCTATGAATGCAGTGAGTGTGGGAAAACCTTCAGTCAACACACAAACCTTGTTATTCATCAGAGAACCCACTCAGGGGAGAGGCCCTATGCATGCAGTGAGTGTGGGAAAAAGTTCACTCACAGATCAGGCCTTTCTCAACATCAGAGAATCCACACAGGGGAGAGGCCCTATGCATGCAGTGAGTGTGGGAAAACCTTCAGCCAACACACAAACCTTGTTAGTCATAAGAGAACCCACACAAGGGAGAGGCCCTATGCATGCAGTGAGTGTGGGAAAACCTTCAATCGACGCTCAAACCTTGTTAGTCATCAGAGAACCCATACAGGGGAGAGGCCCTATCAATGCAGTGAGTGCGGGAAAACCTTCAATGTACGCTCAAACCTTGTTAGTCATCAGAGAATCCACACAGGGGAGAGGCCCTATGAATGCAGTGAATGTGGAAAATACTTCACTAGCAGCTCATCCCTTTCTGAACATCAGAGAATCCACAGAGAGGAGAGGCCCTATGAATGCAGTGAGTGTGGGAAAAACTTCACTTACAGATCAGGCCTTGCTCAACATCAGAGAACCCACACAGGAGAGAGGCCCTATGAATGCAGTGAGTGTGGGGAAAGCTTCACTAACAGAGCAGCTCATCTTAATCATCAGAGAATCCACACAGAGGAGAGGCCCTATGAATGCACTGAGTGTGGGAAAACCTCCTCTTGCCACTCAGCCCATGTTAGGCATCAGAGAATCTGCAAGGGAGATCAACACCATAAAAGCCTCTAGGTCTAGTAAGACTTCTTTTTTTCATTAATACTTTGGCTGATTCTCACACAGCAACTCTTGAAGCTGTTTGAACTGTTTGCAGCACCGTTATCCCTCAGCTTGTCCAGATGAGTGGCCCATTTTGGCCTTTTATAGGTCACCCTGTTTCAAGGTGGACCCATTTGTCCTTTCTATCAACTCCATTGTCCCATGAGTAATTTGAGTGTGCCCTTCCTACTGGGAACCAGGGAACATCACATTCATACCATTCCTCCTATTGGAAAGTTATTGTTAGAGTCACCAGTGATACAGATTGTATCATTACCAATTGTTCTCACGTTGCTCTGGGTTGTGCTGAAGAACAGTTATTTTGGGAACTTTTAAAATTATATTTAAATGAAGAGGAGCAGGGGCAGGAAAAAGTGTCATTTCAGTCTCTCTGACACTGGAAGGAGATGGGGAGACTCAGATTCCCTCCTTCCCCGTCACTGCAGAACTGTTACCTTTTGTCTGAGCCATGTAGAGTTTATCTTCATCACATTCTATCCATCCACTTCTCAAAACGTCATGTGAGGAAGAGTTCTCAGCTGTCTGTGCTTGGAGATGATGCTTTGACTTCTTTAATCCTATATCAGAGTCACTATGAGTGCAGATGAAAGTGTCAAAGACGTGGAAGGGGAATTCAAATGGATCCCAAACACAGTGTGATCATTGGGAGTTTAAATCCCAGCTTCCATCTATTGGTAAAGCCACTTCTGGCAAAGTGGCTGTTTTGTCCCCCATTATGGGGATGCAAAGATACTAAAAAATTCATAAATAACATAATTGACTAGTGAGACAGTGCTGAGTGAAGCAGGTTTGACTGGATCAAAGCAGCATGGAGCGGGGAGGGATAGCTCAGTCCTTTGAGCATTGGTCTGCTAAACCCAGGGTTGTAAGTTCAGTTTTTGAGAGGGCCATTTAGGGATCTGGGGCCAAAAAACCCAAAAACCTTGGGGATTGATCCTGCTTTGAGCAGGGGGTGGGCCTAGATGACCTCATGAGGTCCCTTCCAACCCTGATATTCTATGAATGCAAGGGGAGAATTTCTTGTCCTGATTCTGAATAATCAGATGTAACCTGCTCTGGGATTTCACTTGACACTTTCATTGTCACATATACTATCTCTCTTATGGGTTTCTATCTTTCCTGAAGGCTGTTTGGTCACCCAGTTGGATATTAGTTCAGTTTGATAGGATATAGCTCAGTTTTACTGGAGAATTTAAGACATATGACCATTTGCTAAAGTCATCATTTCTCACTTCAGCTTTGCTTTTTCCCCATCCCTCCATGATGACATGGAGAAAGTTCAAGTGCAGTTCTGTCAACAGGAGAGAACTCTCCAATTTACTGGACAGGCTAACAAAGAAACAGCAGTGATTTAAAATTTCCACTCAGAAATGGTGAACAGCAGCAGAACCCCAACTAACTGAAGGAAGTGCTTATGAGCACAGTGTCGTTCAGTTATTTAAGGCAATATTGTCTTAGATGATCTGGGGAGAGAATTCTAGGGTAAGTGATTTTGAACTAGGCAAAATGCCCATGTGTTTGGTTCCCAAAGCATTTGTAACCCAGGCCCCACAGAAGCTCTCTCCTAGCTAATCCTATGGCATGGGAAATGCAGCCCTTCATGACACAGATGTTGAGGAAATAGAAGTGGAGTTTTTGTCACATTTATCTTTTGTAGGTGCTAAAGATGTGTATAAAATGAAACCAGTGTTGAAAATGTAATATCTTCAGAAAAATGGCCATTTTTAATAGAATCTCCAACTCTGGTAACTAACGAAGATTGTGATCCAGGCCTGTATCCAGTCCCTTCCCTGGACCTGTGCCACCGAATTAAAGAAAAGCTGGGCATGTTTCAGGAAGCCATTCCTCATTAACACTGCTGAGATTTTGAGTGCTTTTGTAAAGGAATCTACTTCAGAGAAGTGTAAATTTACCCTATCCAAGACCAAGGATTTGGAAAGAGCTGAGATTGAAAGAGTCCACACCCAATTCTTGGTTTCCACCCCGGTAAAGGAAGCTATGGTGACCAATGATCCAAGGAAAATTGTTTGTACAACTCCACTTCCTAGTTCAGTGTCACTGATTACACTTCCAAAGTATGCCAGGGTTAGATTGAGAACAATCATCCTTTGCTATTTGGATCCAAAGAGAGTGCTTCATAGGACATTCCTTCCCCATGGATCCCAAACTGGCTGCCTGATTGGGTAACAAGGACTTTCAGGTTGTAGAAATGATGGTAACCAATGAGGCAACAAATTTATCAGGCTCCAGTTTCAGACTTCCGGATACACGCATGTTGAGTCCTGATTCCATGGTTTTGTGTCTGACACTATGGCTACACAATAAAGCTGATGTTGGCACAGCTGCACCAATGTAGCTGCGCTGCTGTAGGACTGCTATTACAGATGCTCTAAGCCAATGGAAGAGACCTGTCATGCTGGACTTTATTAGTCCAGCTCCCACAAGCAGCAGCAGCTGTGTTGGCAGGAGAAGCTCTCCTGCTGACGTATCGCTATCTACACAGGGGGTTAGGTCTGTAAAAGTACATTGCTCACCTGTGTGGATTTTTCACACCCCTGAGTAATATTGTTATACCGATAAATGTCTTTAGTGTAGACAAGACAGTTTTATCTTGTGTTTTACACATTTACATCACTTCTCCTCTCCCTCCTCCTACTTTGAAAGATTAAAAAGTGTGAAAAGAGAGGTATTTTTCCTCATGATGCAAACATTATCACATAGGAGACTGTTTCCGCCAACACACATGACAGAAGCTCCTGAGATATATGGACTCTCAGAAGACACAAAACCATAGAATCAGGTTAGGACAAACCACAACTTGAGCCAAGGTTCAGTTGTTGGCAATGGGGATAAAAGAAAACTAACATAGATGACAAGAATTTGATCTTTGAATATATTATTGTTACCAATTAAAATGAAATTATAGGTGAAGTTATTGGTTAAAGAGTAAGAGACTGTGTGATAATATGAATATTTTGGAAAACTAAAAGTTGTCTTGTTTTTTGTTTTGTTAGTCATACAGGAAATGATGGCTAATCTTGAAAAGTTAATTTGATTTAATTTACCCCCTGTAGCGTAGGGAGTTCTGGTAGAAAACCTCACTCCAAAGATTGAAGTGGGAGAATGTGTGAGAGAAAGAGTGTATAAGAGAATATTGGCCCAGTATAGATTTTAATTTTTTGTGTTTTCAAATAGAACTTATTTTGCTTAGTTTCAAAGTCAATTTCTATTAAAAGGAAAGCTACTTGCAGAGATAAATTGTATAAGTTTTTACCCACTTAGTCTGTAAGGGTCACTGTCTTCCCCACTTCTCTAATTTGCAAAGGAAAGGCATGACATCTGTCATAGGATGTGTCCAGCAGGTAGGAAAGCTGCACTCATCAACATAAAGCAAAAGGCTGAAGTCCATTGCCTTTCAGGTTAATAAGCCATCTAAAGGCTGGTCTATGCTGAAAAGCTGTGTTGGCAGAGCCACATCTCTCAGGGGTGTAAAAAATCCTCTCCACTGAGAGAAGTAGTTAATGTGACCTGAGCCCCAGTGTAGACAGTGTTAGGTTGGCAGAAGAATATTTCCAGTGTTTGAAGTGTAGACATAGCCTTAGACAGATTGATCCCCTATGGGAAGCGAGTCATGACATCAATTCCAATTTCGACCCATCTCCCTGTATGTGAGAAAGTTACTAGTATGGAGGGCTGAGCCAGCTGTCCAATCACCTGGTTCCTCAACTGTAGCTGCAGCTCTTAGTACCCATCAATCCAAAGACTGAGAGAAATGGAGAGTTCCAACCATTGTCATTTTAGTATCTTATTGTTCCTCTCTCTGTTTTTTGTGCTGGCCTTTCTGTTATATCAGCGTGTGACTGTATAGCTCAGAGCATCTGTGACAAAAGCTCATTGGTGCCAATTGGCAAAGGGGTCACTGTTCTTCACAAGCAACTTCTGTCTCAGACCTGACAAACTCACCACACCTAATACACTGATTTTATGATATTTATCCAGGAAGCATAGCAGTGAGATCTCTACTGAAAGCTTGTAAATTATTGATACTCCTAATCACTGTGAGAGGTGTGTCCGAGTCATATTTAAGGAGTACTGTAAGTACATGGACAATTATGCCCATATGGTATTGTTGTGAAAGTGAGTCACCCCAATCATAGGTCTTGGTGGGGACGGTCCATTCCAGTGGGAGGGAATTGGCACCTGTCCCTTGCTAGCCAGTTATGTGATGTATTGCTCCATTGTCAACCTTTGCACCAACCCAGAAAAGTCAATGGAAAACCATCAAAGACAAACTAGCAACACTGAAACCCTGTGGAAGTGAAAAGGACAGTATGAGAATGCGGAGATTGTCCTTTCTGTGAATATAAAGACGAAAGACTGATTCAGTTCATAACAGAGTGGAGAAAAACACTCTGGGTCCATTCACCAAGGAGATTCTTAATGACCAGTGGTGCTTCATGAAAGGCAGGGCCGTGGCTCCTAGGGACTAGCAATCAGTGAAATTGACTGAAGTGTGAGGTGAGAATCTACTTAGATAGGAAAGGTGACTATTAAAAAGTATAGGTTGCATTTTCTGCTTTTGTTCAGTTGGTAACAGTTGATTTCCATCACTCACATTTGTTTGTTTAAATCTCTATCCGTTGTTAAATTTTTGCTTGTTCGATAATTGTACTGAAGTGCTGTGTGAGGTGCAGTAGCAGTGGTCCACAGTAAAACTAGTAACCTGGGATATACCATTGCTTTGGGCAGAGAGGATCCGAGATTTCTCTGAGTATCTGGTGATCTGGACTGGACGCCAGAGGGGGACACATGGAAGGAACTCAGGGGTTAGGGTGGCTGCTGTAGCTCTGAGAAGGGTCTTTGAGTGCCTGATGGGCTGGGTGAGTTTGGTCACTAACATCCAGCTGCCAAATGCAAAACTCCCTCTTCGTAGTGGCAGGTGGAAACAAGGAGACTCACAGTCTTCAGCACCCTGAGGAGGGTCACAATGTGTCTCTATGTTGATTCACCTGTCAAATTCACACAGGGAAAGCTCCCTATAGCATAAAACTCTGCCCTATGAAATCATGGAATATGTGCTCTTTGCTCTGTGAAAGCATGTAAAGAATCCAAGCGCTGGAGGGTTGGGTTTGGGTCCAGAGTGATCTAGACAAATTGGAGGATTGGGCCAAAAAAAATCTGATGAGGTTCAACAAGGAGAAGTGCAGAGTCCTGCACTTAGGAGGGAAGAATCCCATGCACTGCTACAGCCTGGGGACTGACTGGCTAAGCAGCAGTTCTTCAGAAAAGGACCTGGGGATTACAGTGGATGAGAAGCTGGATATGAGTCAACAGTACCCTTGTTGCCAAGAAGGCTAACAGCCGATTGGGCTGTATAAGTAGAAGCATTGCCAGCAGATCGAGGGAAGTTTGTTCATTTCAAACCTGCAGCTTATTCATTTCATTTGGTGACCCCTCCTATTTCTTGTGTTATGAGGAGTAAATAACACTCCCTTCCTTGGTCCTTTAAAAGATATTATGTGACCTCCTCCCCCTTGTCTCTCATGTCCTGGGACCAACATGGATACAACAACACCACAAACAGCAAGGTTCAAAGTCAATGCACATGGGAGAAGCATCTTGTGTTTCATTCCTTATGTCCTAGTCCCATCGTGTGGCCATTTCCTTTTCTTCCTTTCTGTTAAAAGCTTTGGTGTTTTGCACAGAAACATTATTTCCCCAGGAGAGACCCAGGAGTGAGGGCTGCATTCCTGTACCAAACAGTCACTAGAAGGGGGCAGACAAAGGCCTTTAGGATGAGGCATCTGTCACTGTCAAAAAATCATCCCCTTCCTGTGGTTCCGTGGGCAGCAGGAGCAGCCGCAGCTCGGTGTGCCCCGGCAGCACTCCCGGGGTGACCGGAGCAGCAGCAGGCCCCCTGGGGCTCCCCACTCTGGGACAGCAGCTGGAGTGGCAGTGGTTCTCAGGGATTCTCCCCTGGTAGCTGGTGCTCATTATCCATCAAATAAATCAAAACACTTCCACCTGCAAGTGGATTTAGCACAGGACCCTCAGAAGCAGCAGCTGTTCCACCTTCCTCTGAGCTCTCTGGTCAGGTGTCCTAGTGCTGGAAGCCTCCTGTTTAGATCCTAAAATAGCATTTTTGCACTGGAGGGGCTGAAATTTTGGATGGGACATTGTAGCTCCACTGTTATTTTATTGAATTGCTTCAAAACAGCAAGTGTAGAAAGTCTCCTAAGTGCCAGGCTCTCTGCCATGGAAACAGCTGCCCCCGCTCTCCAGGAGTCTCTACATTCCACCCAGCAAAGTGCAAACCTGCTCCGCACTGGGGGGGGGGGGGGGGAGTCAGACAGTGACGGTAACACAAATTCTTCAGACTATTAACCCCAGGTCCCTTCCTTTCTTTAACCCAGGATGTGCCAGTCAACTGTTAGCCATGGTATTATCTTCATCTTAAAATACCTCTCAGGACATTGAACAGAGGAAGTGAAACCCCCTCCCCCAAATGGCTCCCTGTTGAGGTGTTGTACCGTACCTGCCCCTGGAGACTGACTGGTTTTATACTCTTAGAGCTTTTTCTCTTCAAACCCCTTATCCCAATCCATGGGCCACCGCCGCATTTCAGAGTTTAGAATTTACTCTCATCACCCTCGTATGGCACTTTCCATGTGAATTAGACAAAGTAAGTTGGGGAAGCTCCATGGCTAATGAAAACCAATGCTCTGGGTGAGGTCTGAACTCACACCTACAGCTGTATTTCCCCCTGCATGAGCTAGCATAGGTCTTTCAGAGACATATGGGATGGAGGCAGTTACCTGTGTCTGTAGTTCACCACTTTGGCTGCCTAGTAAAAGGCTGATGGTTCAAACCCAGTAGAAGGTAGTGGGTTTTTTTTTTTTTTTTAGTGATGACAATTCAGTACATTTTAAGAGGCAGAAAATCTCCTCTATTCTGGTCTAGCCCCATTTGACTCCTTCTGCCCATCTTCTTCCTTCCCCCTCAGTGTCTTTCCTTCCCCACTGGGGACATGCAGAGATGAACCCCAGAGAGTCTGTATCTTCTAAGGAACATGGGTGAAGGATTCCAGCTGAGAACTGAATTAGCTCCGCTCACCTGGGTTAGAAACATTTGTTTCTTTCGAGCAGATAGTGGGCAATTGGACATTAATTCAGAGCCAGGAGGCAAGGCAGAGGCTTCATGACCTTGATCTCCAGGAAGTGCAAGAGGATCCCCAGGAAGGAAGGAAGCTTCCTTTAGTCTCAAGCTGGGGTCTCTTGGAAGTTGGAAAAGACCTTCAGTCACTGAGGACCTCATGGGAGCGTGCTGCTCCAAAGGCTCCAGAGTTCTGGGTGCAGGGAGGGTGTCACTGCACAGTCTGGAAGGGAAGGGAGGAACAGAAAATGGAGAGGAATGAAACAGAACAAATGCCTCTTCTCTCTCCACTCCCTGACCCAGCAAGAAATGTTACCAATGGGGAAATTCCCCACCATGAACAGCAGAGAACACAGACATTTGCCTCAAACTGAGCAGTAGGGTGACCAGATAGCAAGTGTGAAAAATCAGGAGGAGGTAGGGGGGTAATTGGTGCCTATATAAGACACAGCCCCAAATATCAGGACTGTCCCTACAAAATCAGGACATCTGGTCACCCTACTGTTGCCTCCTGTCCCAATGAGAGCAAAGAGCTGCCAGCGCTGGAGCTGTGGGCTGCTGTGCTTTCCTTCCCAGATGCTGGAACAATTGGCAGCACGGAGACCTGGCTCGGCGCTGATCAGGTGGAAGATCTGCATGTCCCAGTGGGTGAGGGGGTTCCCAGGGGAAGAGTCCGAGCGGGGGCAGGGCCTGGGGGCAGAGCACAGGCAGGGCCATGGGCTGAATGCTGGTGGCTCCCCCACTGCTCGGGAGGTTCTGTCAGTGGCACTCTAAAGGCAGCAGCCCAGCCCCCCTCCAAAGGGAGGTGCATCACATCCAGCATTTCTTGCCCCCTCAGCCTCTCCGAGCCTCTTATACCCACTGCCCACGTGCAGTGTCACTGGTAAATATGGTCAGAGGAGATGCTGGGGGCCTGGGGTGTGAAATCACTGGATGAAACTGGCTGCCTGAGCCCAGCCCTCAGGGAGTAAATCCTCAGAAATCTCACCCCTGGGTTTGTAATCATAGACTCAGAATATCAGGGTTGGAAGGGACCTCTGGAGGTCATCTAGGCTCTAGCAAACAAGACCCTCTGTGTGTGAAGGGAGGGTTATGGAGTGTCTCTGGGAGGGGATGGGCTGAAAGGAGGAGGGGCCATGGAGGTGTCAGTGTGAGGGGGAGGGGCTGTAAGGGGGAGAGTCCATTGGGGTGTCAGTATGAGGGACAGGGGCTGTGAGGGGGGGCTATGGAGTTTCTCTGTGAGGGGATGGGCTGTAAAGGGGAGGGCCATGGGGGTGTTAGTGTGAGGGGGAGGGGCTGTGAGGGGGCGAGTCTGTGGGGGTGTCAGGGGGAGGGGCTGTGAGGATATTGTCACCTGCAGGCACCAGGAGCCCCCGACACGGGAGTTGAACTGTCCCCTCCCCCCAGGTGCTTTGGGGGGCCCTAGAGCCCAGCATGGAGCTGCTGTCCCTGCAGGGTCCCTGGGCATCACAAAGGAGAGATGTGAGGTTACTGCCCCATCAGCCCTGGGGTGGGGGACTGGAGCCCCCGGAACAGCCCTGAGGGGACTCAGCCCTGTGGGGAATTCAGTGTCTGTGGAAAAGCATGTCTAGGAATGGGCATTCCCAGCTGCCTTACAGCGGCATGAAGGAGAAGAGAGAATTATTGCTTTAGAACAGTCTGGGTGCGCTGGGTGTGAAGGAGGGTGCCCAGCTCTCAGTCTGCAGAATGGCCAACCCCAAACATTCAAAAACCCTGAGCCAGGCTCACCAAAAATCATGAGATTGGCTTTAAAATCATGAGATTATGTAAAACTAATAAATTAAGGAATCTTTTTATTTGCCTTCTGCTTGATGAGCCTTTAGGGTGCACTGGGGTCACATTTTGAATTTTTCTCCACAGCCACAAGGAGCTGGGACTTTAAGGAAAACAATAACTCTCATGAGACTCAAGGCAAAATCTTTGGAGTTGGCAGCACTGAGTCAGATTGAGTCTTTATTCTCTGAGATTCCCTGCAGCAGGGGTTCCCAACCTTTTTCTTTCTGTGCCCCTCCCCCACCCCCCGCTACATGATATAAAACCTCCACAGCCCACCTGTGCCACAACTGCTTTTCTGCATCTCCAGTAAAAAGCCAGGGCTGTTATTAGGAGGTAGGTAGCAGAGCCCCCATGAAGTTAAATTGCTTTGGCTTCAGATTTCTGCCCTGAGCCCCAGTGAGTCTAACACTGGCCCTGCTTTCTAGTTTATTTTGGTGGACCCCCACCCTGGAACCTGCTGGCTGCCTCCCAGGGGGCTCCGGACCCCTGGTTCAGAACCATGGCCTTGGAGCTCTGTTCAGAAGGAGGGAGCAAAGCTGCTGCCTTTCCTGATAGCTGAACTCAGGCCCTTAGAGTGGGATATTCCTGCCCTGCCAGCTGCACCAGGAGCGCTCCCTGAGGAGCTGCTAGGCCTCAGGGATGGTCTGAGCCTGCAGGGCCCCCAGGGGGCAATGAAGCAGCTGAGTCAGGCTGGGCACCTTGATTCCCAGAGAACTGCCCTGGCTCCCTGCTCAGCAGCAAAGGATAATTTCTCCCCCGTCTCCCCAATAAATCAGCCTGGAGCTACGTGCAGAGCTGAGGGTTTCTCCTTTCACTCCTGCTGGAAAGGGCTGGGGTCCCAGGGACATTTCTAGCAGAGCATTTGGAACTGAACTGGGGGAATCAGCCTCATTACAGAAAGCTCACGTTCAGACCACATCTTTATTTATAATACGATATAATCCTTCATCTTACAGAGACTCGGCTGCTGATCATGAACTAGACGCACATGACCTCTAAACAGCTGCCATTCAAATGTATCTGAAAGTTACATGGAACAACGATCTGTGTTAAAGGAAAGTTGCCATTTATTAGAGCCCCAATTGATACCGTGTGCACAAACAGAGTATTGAATGTGTAACGGAGTTTGGTAAATCTTGGTTATTTTATTTTTGTAACAGGCTTCTGTCCACCTCCAGTAGTTTTCAGTCCCAATGGCAACTTACTTACCAAATGTAATACAGACTAGTCCATTCCTCCCAAGTGGATGTGGTTCTTGTTCTTCTGCACATTATAGCCCATGGAGGCCAAGGACCTGCAAATGTGTTTTCATGTGCCTTTGTTTAATTGATGAAAACAAAAACCTAGACACTTAGAGGATTGGAACTGGTTTCAGTCGGGGGACATGTTTGCTAGGTTTTTATGCATTTGCACAGGAAAATGTTGAGTGTTTCCATTGATTTCAGGCATCCCTATTCAGTGGAGCTCCTGAACATAATGGAAAAGGATATGCAATTATTTTTGTTAAAGGAAGAGGTTTTAAGGGGGCACTTGGAGTTGAACCAAAGGCCACTTGATCTGCAGTCAAACACGCTACCACTGAGCTATACCCCCATGACATTTTCATAGGTAAGTCAGTGATCTTAAGGATTTTGAAGGACAGGCTCTGCCTCAGCAAGTTCCTTTTCTATTGCCAGACCAGAGGGGTTTTAAAAATGGGGTTTGATTGAACTTTATATATACATGTAGACACCACAGCTTGCACACCCACCAACATAGCTTCCCCCCAGTGACATAGCTACCACCTCTCGGGGAGATGGATTAACTACATGGACAGGACAGCTCTCTCCCCTCCGCTTAGAGCATCTTCATTATTTATTAATAGGTGGGAAATAACCTCCTGAATGGACAGTTACCAATTTATCAAATATTGCTGTGTCTGCATTTAATATGGGTAACTGGTCATACTGGGCTGGATTAGTAGGAACATTGCAAACAGATTGAGGGAAGTGATTATTCCCCTCTATTCGGCACTGGTGAGGCCACATCTGGAACATTGCATCCAGTTTTCGCACACACACACACCCCCCACCCTAGAAACAAATTGGAGACAGTCTAGGAGAGGGCAACAAAAATGATTAGAGGGCAGGGGACTTATGAGGAGAGGCTGAGGGCAGGGCAGGGCAGTGCAGAGGGGCAGGTGGGGCAATTTGCCCCAGACCCTGCAGGGGCCCCCATGAGAATATAGTATTCTATAGTATTGCCACTTTTTTTTAATGGAAGGGGCCCCCGAAATTGTTTTGCCCCAGGCCCCCTGAATCCTCTGTGTGGCCCTGCCCAGACCGTGGTGCTGTCCCCCCACTCCACCCACTTCCCTCGTTCTCCTCCCTCTGAGGCCCCACCTGTGCTCCGTCCTCACTCCCATTTGGCCACTTCCCACCCCTGCTCTTCCTCTTTGGCTGAGGCCTGCTGGTCCACCTTTTGCTTGCTCCTCTCCTCCCCCAAGGCCTCCTTGCGCCTCTCCACCCCCTACCCCAAGGGCTGCCTGCTGCCCACACCTCTCTGCCCCCTCCCCTGAGACCTACCCTGCCCACACCTCTCTGCCCCCTCCCCTAAGACCAGCCCTGCCCACCACTTGCAACTCTCTGCCCCTCCCCTGACTTGCCCAGCCCACCGCCCACACCTTAATGCCCCTTCCCCTGAGACCCACCCTGCCCACCGCCCACACCTCTCTGACCCTCCCCTGAGACCTACCCTGCCCACTGCCCACACCTCTCTGCTCCCTCCCCTGAGACCTACTCTGCCCCCACCCCGGACACCTGCCCTGCCCACCCCCTCACCTCTGTGACCTCTCCCCTGAGAACCGCCCTGCTCACCACCCATACCTCTCTGCACCCTCCCCTGCCCTGCCCACCTCTCAAATCTCTCTGCCCCTCCCCTGAGACCCGCCCTGTCCACCTCTTTCTTTGGTCATCTGTTATTCCTTGAAACATCAAGGATGGAATAAAAAGCTGAGTTTACTCCAGGGTGAGGAAAGAAAGGAGCCACCAACCCCCTGGCAGAGCTCAGTGCCCCAGAGAAAACCTGCCCTCTGCTATCGCAATCACTGATGTACTGGGGATATGATGGGAAAGAGACTGTCTGAATGATCAAGGCAGGAAATGGACAACAATCTACAGCAATGTCATTAGCCACAAACACACTCTCCTCATGCTCCAGCCAGAAGGGAAAGGAGCAGGAATTCTTGCAGTTCAGCCATGGACACACTTACGCAACGGCACAGCAGTGTGTGTGTTGTGGAAGCTGATCTGAGGAAACAACTGAAATTGGTCACTCAGTGAGAACAGAACTAGAGTGTAATGAGAGCCACATCTCAAGCAAAGTGGTTGTGATTGAGTGGTTAAGGTGATGGACTAGACATTCTTTGGGATCTTCCTATGCAGGTTTGAATCCTGCTACCTATGGAGGAAGTTGTGGTTCTTCAGTTTCAACAGAGCTGTGTTGTTGCTCCAAGCCTGTGCTGGGGGTGCTTGGCAGGTAGGGTTCCTTTGGTGGCTTGCCTACAGACGGTCCACTGGTCCTGTGGCTTTGGCAGACTTCCTGTGGGAGGGCTGCTGAAGCTGCAGGACCAGTGGATTTTCCGTGCTTGGGGTGGCAAAATGTCTAGAACTGCCCTTGCTTGTCTCACTCTCAAGCTAGGTGTACACTAAAGGGTAACATGGCTTTAGTTAAAGTGTTTTAATTGAACAGCTGTTGCATGTCCACCTTGTGTCACCAGAGCACATCCATGCTAGAATCTCTTGGATCGCCACAGAGAGCAGTGCACTGTGGGTAGCTATCCCACTATGCAACTGGCTGCAGGGTGCTTTGGGAAGGGTTTGCAATGCCTCACGGGCTGGTACAGCATCACATGATGCAGGTTTCTCTATCCCATTGTTCTATGGGCATCCTACTAGATTGCCAGCTGCTTTTCAACTGCAATGTGTGTGGTGGGGTAGAGAGCGTGTGTGTGTGTTGCGGAAGAGTGAGTATGTCGGCACATTGTCTCTAAGTTCAGACAGCAGCTGGAAGCAACCAGTCCTGAGGCAGGGGGCAGGGGACAGCCCTGACATCAGCCCCCCTTCTCTCACTGGCTCAGCTCAGCACAGCACTCTCTGTCACATACACACACATGCACACACTGCTGCCTGCTTAGCTCTGTGTCAGGGGTGCTGGAACAGGGGGTTTAGAGGGCCATGTCCCCACCACTCTTTACTGGCTGTTAGGACAAATGATGGAGGCGGGGGAAAGGGTGCAGTCTTGGGGAAGAAGCGTTCTGTGGGTGTTGCCTCGGGGGGAGAGGTGGTGTGAGTGTGGGTCCTTAGGGAAGGGGTGTCATGGGGGTGCCACAGTTCAGACAATGGTGCCCCCCCACACTGTAAGGAAGCTTCTGCTGTTCCTGCTCTGTGTTCGCAGAGCGGGAGAGAGCAGCATTCCACGGTAGTGATTTGCTCCCTGGGGCTCCAGCAGTGGGGCTCAGGAGGCCATTTAAAGGGCCCCGGGCTCCGGCCGCTGCAGGGAGCCCTGGGCCCTTTAAATCACCACCTGGGGAAGCCGGGCCAGGCTGGCACAGCGTACTGGCTCTTGCCGGTACCCCATACCGGAACATGTCGGCTTACTTTCACCTCCGGAAGGTCCTCACGTGGATCAATAACTGGTTAAAAGATAGGAAACAAAGGGTAGGAATAAATGGTCAGTTTTCAGGATGGAAACAGGTAACTAGTGGTGTCTGTATTGGGACCAGTACTAGTCAACATATTCATAAATGATCTGCTAAACAGTGAAGTGACAAAATTTTCAGATGATCCAAAACTACTGAGGATAGTTAAGTCCAAAGCAGACTGTGAGGAGTTCAGAAGAGATTTCACAAAACTGGGTGAAAGGGTAACAAAATGGCAGATGAAATTCAGTGTTGATCAATGCAAAGTGATGCACATTGGAAAACATAATCCCAACTATACATAGAAAACGATGGGATGTAAAATAGCTGTTGCAACTCAAGTGGGAGATCTTGGAGTCACTGTGGATAGTTCTCTGCAAACATCCACTCAATGTGCAACGGCAGTCAAAAAAGCGAACAGAATATTGGGAATCATTAAGAAAGGGATAGATGATGACAGAGAAAATCTCATTGCCACTATATAAATCCATGGTATGCCCACATCTTGAATGTCACATGCAGATATGATCGCCCCATCTTAAAAAAGATGTATTAGAATTGGAAAAGGTTCAGAAAAGGGGTATGGAGTGTCTGCCATATGAGGAAAGAATAATAAGACTGGGACTTTTCAGCTTGGAGAAAAGGTGACTGAGGGGGATATGAGAGAGGGCTAGAAAATCGTGACTGGTGTGGAGAAAGTAAATAAGGAAGTGTTACTTATTCCTTCTTATAACACAAGAACTAGGGGGTCACCAAATGAAATTAATAGATAGCACGTTTAAAACAAACAAATGGAAGTATTTTTTCCACAACACACAGTCAACCTGTGGACCCCCTTGCCAGAGGATGTTGTAAAGGCCAAGACTATAATAGGATTCAAAAAAAGAGCTAAATCAATTCATGGAGGATATGCTCTGAGCCAGGATGGATAGGGATGGGGTCCCTAGTGAGCCTCTGCTTGCCAGAAGCTGAGAATAGGTGACAGGGGATGGATCACTTGATGATCACCTGTTCTGTTCATTCCCTCTGAAGCACCTGGCTTTGGCCACTAAGGGAAGACAGGATACTGGGCTAGATGGACCCAGTATGGCCGTTCTTACGTCCTTGTGCTCCTTTCATACAGATGCCTGGGATTGTGCCTCACAATGTGTCCCTGAGGTCTCAGCCAAAATGCCCCAGACAGGCAAACACTCTGGGCTCCTGAAGCCTCTGCCCCCCACCTAGTGCCCTATGGCTCATCCCTGACCCTTGCTGCTGCTCCTTGCTATAGAATGTGAAAGGAGCCGAGGCGGCGCAGGAGCCTTCTGGGGATGCAGATCTGAGGCTTTGGGAGAGACACATTGTCTGAGACATCAGAGCACTGTAAACCATGCAGCCACCCCCTCAATCAGGGGCCTGTTCCAGCCCTGAGTCTGGACTACTGAGATCCCTCCCCCAGAGCAGGGTGCCCACAGATTACAGCCTGAAAATAGGCATGTGACACTAACTCCTGCTTTCCCTGACAAGGCTTCCCCTAGACCAAGTGGCATCCCAAGCAAGAAGTGTCTTCAGTGCCCACCCCGCAATACATTAAGCTTTTGAATATCTTATTTTTTATTGCATTTGTAGCTCATTTCATGATTTTGATGCACAATTTGGATGCATGATTCTCTCTGTCAGAAGATGATAAATTTGCAGACTAGGATCTGTAAACCTGTATTTATTCACGCCACGTATAAGCAAATAAAACAAATTCATTTCCTCTGAGCAGATAGAAACTTTTTAATTTTAACAGTAACTGAAATGTACTAACATCTAGAAATGGAACTGCCACCAGCACAGGGTGGGCCAGTATTAAATAGTGTTACAGTAGGAGACAGCGTTAGGATGTTAACCCTAGTGCTTTAGTTCAAAGGTCGCTTTTCTCGCCTTTGCCCTCATGAACTGAAGCGCAGCATTAGAGAGATCCAAAGATTGGCCAATGGGATTTTCAAGTGCTAAAATAGCAAGTGATGTCAGTCTCTCATTGGCCAGCATCGATTGAAGATATGGTTTAATGAGCCAGAGCTTCAAGGCGAGGGTGGCTCTGTCCGCTGCCTTCTGTTGCACTGTTGGGCACCAAGTCCCTGTTGGCCAATATGTGAAGCTGGGAGAAGAGAGTGGGGTGGCAAGTGGCGGCACGACTTTTGCCACCAGGGTCTAGCTGTCCAACTTCCTCCTCATATCGCTGGGCCCCAGTCACCTTCAGGAAACCCAGGAACTAAGGCAGGAATAGGGCGAGGAAGTGAGTAAAGCCGAGCAAGGAAGGCAAAAGTTAATCTTGCTTCATGGGCCGCTCCCAATGATGTCCTTTCTCTGTGCCACAGCTGACAAAAACATCCCAGACAGAAAAGCCACAGGCTGAAAAGCAATCTAGCAGCTGCTGAAGTAGTTGAGTTGGGTGAGTGCTAAACTAAAGGCCCCTGGCTCAATCCCAGACCTTAGAACGCTCTTCTATCCCCCTGTGTGCAGAGCTGGGGTGTTTCTGAAAGTGCAGTAGTTCCTTTATCTGCCACAAGTCCCTCATTTTAGACTATGCAGCAGGAAAAGACAGCACTGGCTTCTGCACCAAGTTGGCCCACCTTATCTTTCATTCTTCTCTTGCTCTTTGTCAGCAAGGGGAAGAAAAAGAAGCTCTCCCTCAAGCTGGAGTCAGAAGGGCGACATGAGGATGATTTCCTGAGCCCTGGCTCCAGTCCTCTGCTCTACCAGCTGACCTATTGGAGGGCTGCCACCACTTTCTCTAGGTTTGCCCATCGGTGTATGCCAGAGTGAGTGCCTACCAAGTGGATGGAGTTTTTGTAGCGTAGTGGTTATCACATTTGCCTAACACGCAAAAGGTCCCTGGTTCAAAACCAGCCAGAAACATGCTGGTTTCCTTTTCCCAGATCCCCTTGCTGTCCGGGAAGGCGCTCCTCCTTTTGCTATTGGCCTATCCCTGGGATAACTCCAACTCCCGTATGACAGAGGGTGCTGACGTCAGTGGAGAAAGCACCTTGGCGTCAGCCTGGAGAACCTAGAGCAGTTAGGTGTGTCACCTTTTGCAGGCTTGTGGCTTGGCCTCCTCTGCCCTGGGAGGTTGGCCTATAGAGGCTGTCACTTCCTGCTGGCCTCCTTTGCATGACTTGCAAAAGGAGGCAGTGAGGCAGATATGGGGCAAAAGAGGAAAGTCAAGCTGAGGAAGGCAGGGCAGAAGCTGTGCAGCTAAGTGGTGTTGTGTATTTGGTTGTCATGGTTTTTGTTCCTATGGCAACTGAGTTAGATTATTAGGGGATAGCCCGGCCAGCTTCGGCCGGTTGAGTGAGCTCTCTGTCTGTAAATAAAATGGTAGTTTTGTTAGCTGTCTGCTGTCTGGTCTCAAGTGATTTCTTCCTAAACCGGCTGCCCCCAAGGATATAACAAGTGGCGACGAGGATGGGATTCCGGTGCTGCTCCAGTAACAGATGGAAGTAGAAGTCAAGGTAAAGAACAAACAAACAAAAATACTGCTTGTTTGCACTGACTGTGAAAGTGAAACTAAAAATCATGGCTACTCTGACCAGGCCACTGGAACCTTTTGATGAGAATATAGAGCAGTGGCATGTGTATGCTGAGCATTTTGAGCTTTTTGTTATTGCAAATGACATTACAGAAGCGAAGAAGGTGCCAATATTCTTAAGCGTTGTAGGCGCTAAAACCTACTCCCTGCTACGCAGCTTACTACACCCTGTTAAGCCTGAGACTAAATCTTACAGTGACATTGTGGAAATCCTGGGGTCCCATTTTTCCCCAAAACCACAGGTAATTGCTGAAAGATATAGGTTCCACAAAAGAGACCAAAAGGAAGATGAAACAGTTGTACAATTTGTAGCAATTTTAAAAAAACTAGCAGAACACTGTGAATTTAAAGAGATGTTAAATGATGCCCTGCGTGACAGGTTAGTGTGTGGCCTCTACAGTGAAGCTATACGGAAGTGACTACTGACAGAGGCTCAGCTTACATTACAGAAGGCTGTTGATATTGCTGTCTCCATGGAACTGGCTACAAGGGAGGCGCAATACATCGGTGCATCCCCTAGGGTGCAAAAAGTGTCACAAGAACCGACCCACAAAACTCTGCAGAGTCAAGAATGTTACCGCTGTGGTAAGCCGGGTCACCAGGCATCAGAATGCTGGTGTAAGGACCTGGTGTGTCGACACTGTGGCAAAAAGGGACACATTGAGTGTGCCTGTAAACAAAAGAAAAAGAGGCCTGTGGTCTGGCCGACAAAAAGAGGAATCCTGCATACCGTAGAGCAGACCCAGGATGATCAAGGTGACACCTCATCGCAAGAGGAAGTGCCATTGCATGTTTTGTCTTTGGCAGTGGGCTCACATGAATACTGGGTAACCCTGTTGTTGGATGGCAAACCTATACGCATGGAACTGGACACCGGTGCAGCCGTCTCGCTGGTCTCCGAGACTGTGTATAAAGAAAAGCTACAGCATCTTCCGCTTAAGGCAACAAAAACTGTTCTGAAGACATATATGGGAGAAGCTGTGCCCATGTTGGGCACTATTGATGTTAAGGTGGAGCTCAATGGACAGGCTGCTAAATTGCCACCGTTTGTGGTGAGAGGTAACTACCCAGCCTTAATGGGTAGGTCATGGCTTGGGAAGATTCAACTGAACTGGGCAGAAGTGCACCGGATGACTAAAGAAGAAACCAGTCTAACCCCTATACTAAGGAAACATGCTGCTGTTTTTGGAGATGATTTGGGAAGTATGAAGGGAATCACTGTGACATTGAACCTTAAACCTGACAGTCCACCAAAATATGTGAAAGCCCGAACTGTGCCATATGTCATCAGGCCAAAAGTTGAAGCAGACTGGAGCGCCTGGTCACCAATGGAGTCCTAATACCTGTTACCCATAGCTCATGGGCCACTCCTATCGTTCCAATAGTGAAGAAAGATGGCTCTCTCCGGATTTGCGGTGATTTTAAAGTCACTGTCTACCCAGTGTTGTGTGCAGAGCAATACCCGCTTCCCCGCATCAATGACCTCTTCGCAGGCCTGGCTGGGGGACAAAAGTTCAGTAAGATTGATCTGAGTCAAGCATATTTACAGATGCACATCGATGAAAAGTCCCAAGAGCAGTTGACTATTGTGACTCATAAGGGGCTTTATCGATACTGTCGCCTACCCTTCGAATAACGTCTGCTCCGCCCTGTTCCAGAGGTCTATGGACCAGATCTTGTGTGGCTTGTCAGGAGTTCAGTGCTATCTGGATGATATCCTGGTCACTGGAAAAAATGAAGAGGATCACTTAAAGAATTTAGAGGCTACCCTACAAAGACTGGAAGAGTATGGCCTACGAGTTCGCAAAGACAAGTGTGAATTCTTCAAGCCCTCTGTTGAATATTTGGGACACATCATTGATTCTGCAGGTCTTCATAAGGCCCCTGCAAAAGTTAAAGCTATTGTGGAGGCTCCCCCACCTCGAAATGTTAGCCAGCTGTGCTCGTTTCTAGGACTACTGAACTATTATGGAAAGTTCATCTCACAGTTAGCCACACTGCTAAAACCACTTCATGAGCTCCTTGGGCAGCACAAGGCCTGGAAGTGGACTGAAGCCTGTGATGTTGCATTTAACAAAGCTAAGGATGCATTGCTAAATTCTGAAGTTCTAATGCACTTTGATCCATCCTTACCCCTCCAATTGGCCTGTGATGCCTCCCCTTATGGAGTGGGAGCAGTCGTGTCACACATTATGCCTTCGGGAGAAGAGAGACCTATTGCTTTTGCTTCACGCACTCTAAGCAAAGCAGAAACTAACTACGCCCAAATCGAACGTGAGGCATTAGGAATTGTTTTTGGAATTCGGAAGTTTCATCAGTACCTGTTTGGGTGAAAGTTTACTCTTCTCACAGATCTTCGACCCACTGACGTCAATTTTTGGACCCTACACTGGCATTCCCCCATTAGCTGCTAGTCGTATGCAACGTTGGGCATTGTTACTTTCAGCACACACATATGAAATCAAATATCGGAAATCCACTCTGCACGGCAATGCAGATGGCCTCTCAAGGTTGCCTTTGCCAGTCAATCATCAAGATAGTGCCCAAAAGGAAATCTTCTACTTTAACAGGTAGAGAATACACCCATCACTGCTACTCAGATAAAGAAGGCAACTCGCGTTGACCCAGTATTGTCCCAAGTTATGGACCTGGTGATGCATGGAAAATCTCGACAAACCTCTCCGGTCTCACCCGACCTTGTTACCTACATGTCCAGGAGGACAGAGTTATCGGTCCAATCTGGTGGTTTGTTGTGGGGGAGACGTGCCATTATTCCACCACCACTGAGATCACAGATGTTAGAACAGCTACATTCCGGTCACTGTGGAATAGTGCACATGAAGGAAATTGCACGAAGCTATTTTTGGTGGCCTGGATTGGACAGTGCTATTGAAGAGAAGGCAAAAGCTTGTATGTCATGTCATGGTGTGAGGAATGCGCCTCAGTGGGCACCCCTACACCCACAGCTGAAAACCCGTGGCAACATATTCACATTGACTTCGCTGGCCCCCTTGAAGGAAGCATGTTCTTGGTGGCAGTAGATGCCCATTCTAAATGGCCAGAAGTCTCTATAATGCAGTCCACTACTGCAGAGAGTACTATCCAAAAACTACGAGGACTCTTTAGTCGTTTTGGTCTGCCAGAACAACTTGTGAGTGACAACGGACCGCAGTTCGTCTCTCAGGAGTTTCAAAATTTTATGAAGGCAAATGGGATACACCACATCACGTCAGCACCATATCATCCATATTTGGGGTCAGGAAGGAATTTTCCTCCAGGGTAGATTGGCAGTGGCCCTGGAGGTTTTTCGCCTTCCTCCGCAGCATGGGGCAGGGGTCGCTTGCTGGAGGATTATCTGCTACTTGAAGTCTTTAAATCAGGATTTGGGGACCTCAACAGCTGAGTCAAAGGAGAGAATTATTTCAGGAGTGGGTGGGTCAGCTTTTGTGGCCTGCATCTTGCGGGAGGTCAGACTAGATGATCATAATGGCCCCTTCTGATCTTAAGTTCTATGATTCTATGATCCATCCACCAACGGATTAGCTGAAAGATTTGTGCAGACAATGAAACACGCTTTGACATCAGTAAGGGGACAACACTCCATTCAAAAGCGTCTGGATACCTTCTTACTTTCCTACAGAAACACACCTCATGCTACGACCCAGGCATCCTCGGCCTTTCTAATGATGGGACGACAGCTGCATACTTGCTTTGATCTGCTGAAACCTTCTGAACCCCGACAAATTGTGCTACATCAGCAGCAATATCAAGTCATCAGACGGGCACCCAGAGCAAAAGACCGAACCTTTAGCCCGGGACAGCCAGTTTTGGCTCGGAATTATATTTCCAGAGCTAAATGGGTCCCGGCCACAATCATCACTCAAACAGGACCTGTTTCCTACACAGTCCGGACTGCAGAGAATCTTACCTGGCGGTGACATGTAGATCAGCTGTTGCCAGGTCATGCCAGTCCTCAGGACACATCTGCAGTTGAGGGGTCTGACTTCACCTCTTCTGGTGAGACACCGAATCACGAATCACCTGTTCCTGACTGTTCTCCTCCATTACTGCCGGCGGCTGAGATACCGCTTTGCCCAGCACAAGCTGATACCACCTCCTCACCTGTTTGTGCTGTGGACCCTGAGCCCATGGTACTTTCGGGTGCAACAACACCAGAAGTTCGCCGTAATCCACCTAGAGACAGAAGGCCTCCTCATCGGCTGGATCTTTAGCTAGGGCGAACCCATGGTTATGGGGCAAAATAATCCCCAGGGTTTAGCCGGGAATGGAGGCAGTCTACCCTCCTTCTCTAGTCTAGTGTGTGTTTTATTTAGGGATGTTCTTATTGGGGGGGGGGGGGAATATGTTGTGTATTTGGTTGTCATGGTTTTTGTTCCTATGGCAACTGAGTTAGATTATTAGGGGATAGCCCGGCCAGCTTTGGCCGGTTGAGTGAGCTCTGTGTCTGTAAATAAAATGGTACTTTTGTTAGCTGTCTGCTGTCTGTCCTCAAGTGATTTCTTCCTAAACCCGGCTGCCCCCAAGGATATAACAAGTGGGGTTAGTAGAGCACCACCTTTCGTTCTGCCACAGCCTGGGGAGGTGGAGTGGCTGCTTGGAGGTAGAATCCTGTGCCTGCCTCTTGGCATCCCACGGATGGCTATTTGCAGCCCAGGAGAAGGAGGATGGTTCTGGGTGAAAGGAAAATGAGCAAGGCTGAGTCCAAGTGGAGAATGGCTGCTCCTTTATGGCCACTCTGGGGGCGTGATTGATGGCTTTAGAGGTGGGGGCTGGGCTGGCTGTGAGCAACTGGGATGCAGGAAGCCCCCACCTGCCCGTCTGAGGGCCGAACCCATGGAGATACGGTTGGCTTCTGGGAGATAGACCCCTTTGTCTGCCTCTTGGCATCCCAGAGATGGCTACTTGCAGGCGAGGAGAAGTGGGGTTCCGGGGGGAAGGAAAAGAAGCAATGGTGAGGCTGAGTGGGCTCCTTTCTGGCCGAGATGGTGGGTTCTGGGGGGTCTGGGAGTTGCCTGTAAGCCATAAGTGGACTTGGTGCAGTGAAAACCGCTGCTCCATTCTGGCTGACCTGGGGGCACCATGGACAACTTGGGAGTGGAGGCGGGGGGCTGTCTGTGAGCAAATGGGATCCAGGAAGTCCCAGCCTGCCCCTCCAGGGGCCCAGTCTTCTTCTCTCCTGCCATGGGGAGCCCAGCCTTAAGCCTGCCCAGCGTGTGCTGCAGCTTGAGCATTAAGCCTTCCTGTGTGCATAACCTAACTACTGCCTAGTGTAATAAGGTGTAAAGTTTAGATTGTGAATTTTTATTTGGTAATTTACTTTGATCTTTTATGCCTACCACTTATAATCCTTAACAATCCATCTTTCTGTAGTTAATAAATCTGTTTTTATGCTGTACTTAAACTAGTGTATTTTGCTTGAGAAAATTTGCTTGGGAAATCTCAGCTCCATTACAAGGCTGGTTCATATACTATTCACAGTGAGGGAGGAGTGGACTCTGCATAATAAACTCACACCAATCAGGCTTCTGACTAGGACAAGATGGTATGATCCAGGGGTGCAAGGCTGCAGAGCGGGGGGGATAGGCGGGAGGCTCTCTATCGTTAGTTTTGTGAGTGGCTGGGAGAAGCATTCATGTAACTCAGTTGGATGTGCCCCTACCTGTGGATGTCTGTGTAAGTGCAATATGTGCCAGAGATTCGCAGCCTGTCACAGCATCACATTGTGAGAGGGAGTCCAGGTGGTAGGACAAAGGGCTCAGGGGTCCCACCGTTCAGGTTGCATCCCATAGATCCCATCACAGACTTTCAACAGCCACAGCAGATGTTCACTGAGACAGTGAGAGAGATGCCAAATAGTGATCTCCAGGGCCTGCAGACATCAAACGATGAGGAATTCTGCACACAGAGAGGACCCTGCTAGTGGAAAATGCCTTTGGAAAAGCCCCTTCTGTCACCAGCAGTGGTCGTACAGTGCTCAGTGCTCTGCGTTGTGACCTCAAGAGCCATGGATGCAAGTTGAGTTACGATGACCTTTTCCTTGTCTCCACATTTCTTAGGTGCCTCCTTCCAACACTTGTCAGAAAAAACAACCGGTTTCTTTTGGAAGCATTTGCATTGCAAGGCAGAGGCATCTTCTCTGCTTCCTCAAAAGATTGACCAAAAGGTGGGAAGAGCAGACACATTTGGCAAAGCAACACTGCGTGCTGCGTCCCTAACCTCCACTTTACCTGGCAGGTGCCTTGGCCAGCTTAGCCACGGTGCCACTCTCTGGGACTTTTCTCCCAGCTGTTCCATTTCTCATCACTGACAATCAAAAGGAAGGTGACATGGCCTCTGCGTGTGGACATCCCCAGCGAATCACAAGGATGTGTGGCACAGGCTCTTGTGTTGCAGAAATTGCAGTCGAATCAACCGCCATGCCAATGCCAGTCACAGCAGCCTTTTCATCAGCTCCAGGCTTGTGATTTGATTCTTTCCAATGCCTCTCTCCAAAGAAGCCTTTTCCTTAGCAAGCAGTTACTTGGATACCAAGGGAGGTCTCTTCTGTTTCATAGAAAGACACAGGAAAATGTGAGGAGAGGAGACAAAAGCCATACAACAAGGTACCCCTGGGAGTTGAACCCAGGATCTCTTGTTTACTAGACAGGTGCTTTAATCAGCTAAGCCATGGTGCCTTCCTCAAGAAAGTGTTTACAACTGTTCCATTTGAAGGTCCAGGACAACACCTGCAAATTACAAAGTACAGACATTCCCCATTTCCCTCAAGACTTGCAGACCTTGAGGTGTCTGGCTCTCCGTGAACAGAAAGCCACAGCTGAGTTCACAAAGGGCTTCTAACATGTGCTTCTCCCACCAGCCACTGTGATCATATATTGGTTAGTGATCTGTGTTTCAGTCGCAGCAACCTCGGCACAGTTCTGAGTCATGGGAACCTTTCCTTCAGCTCTAGATTTCTCATTTGCCGCTTTCCAAGTGTGGTGGGGTGGCTGCCCTAAACAAGCAGGAGAAAGATTAAGGCAGCCTTGCAGAGGCGGTGCAGAACCCAGCCAGTCAGGAAAGGGCTTATTGGGAGAGCCAATCAGGAGAAGGCTTGCTGGAGCAGCCCATATATAAAGGGCTGCTCAGCATAGCAGCAGTCAGTCACTCCTTGGAGTTTGAGGAGGGAGAACTGGCTGCCCTGAAGGAAGGGCACCATGAGCAGAGTAGTGCTGGGCGGGTAAGGGGAGCATGAGTGACCTCCTGGCTGACTACTGCCAGACTGAGGCTAATGTAATGTAATAATTGGAGATATACCAATCTCCTAGAACTGGAAGGGACCTTGAAAGGTCATCAAGTCCAACCCCCTGCCTTCACTAGCAGGACCAAGTACTGATTTTTGCCCCAGATCCCTAAGTGGCCCTCTCAAGGATTAAGCTCACAACCCTGGGTTTAACAGGCCAATGCTCAATCCACTGAGCTATCCCTCTGCCCTCTGATACAAAGGTGGAGGAAGGTGCTAGGTCTGTGGGGAAGTGGTCCAGCGAAACAGATGGCAGGGGTTGGAGGTGCACCCCTTTTGCCTCAGTCGCCACTGACACAGGTGGTTACACCCTGGACTGCAGCTGGCCACTGAGGCAAGCGTCTGGGTAGAGGACAGCTGCCCCCTGGAAGGAGGGAGAGAACTGAGTGGAGCACAGCCAGAGGGCTGTGTCCATAAGAGGACATTGAAGTCCTGAGAGAGACATGGGTCCTAATGCTAGAACAGATAGCAGCCAGATGCCACTGCATGAAGGTGCACCCGTGGACCAGAGCTAATCGCCAAGACGGCCAACAGGAGGCACTGCAGTGGTGAGACATGCCCCATGGCACCAAGACTTAGCCGCAAGGAAGGTTCTTTCTGTCTTGAACCACCACTTAGAAGGATTCTGCTGACATGTCTTTTCTTTTTATGAAAAGAGATACAAAAAAGGAGCCAATAAAGACACTAGGTTCAGCAAGGAAGAACTGGCAGGCCAAGCAAGGATCTCATGGTTACTAGGAAGGCTCTTCAGCCAGCTCTTCCCAAAGACCACTATCCAGAGGCCTTTTGACAGCCACTGCAGATGTTCACCACAAAAGAGACAAAGAGATGCCAAAATAGAGTTCTCCACTGCCTGCAGCCATCAAGCTACCAGGAGTTCTGTGCACAGAGAGGCCCTTGCTGGTGGAAAAAGGCTTTCGTAGAGACTCTTCTGACACCAGCAGTGGTCATATAGCGTTTAGCACTCTGTGTTGTGGCTTCAACATCCACAGATGCAAGTTCAGTTAGGGGATGTTTTTCTTGTCTCCACATTTGTCTAGTGGCTCCTTTCAACACTTGTCACCAAAAAGACCTGTTTCTTTTGCAAGCAATGTACAGCTAGGCAAACGCAGTCTTCTCCATTTCCTTTTAAGATCACCAAGCTGCGGGGAGAGGAGACGCATTCAGCCAGGCACCACTGGGTGCTGGATGCTGAATCTCCTCTTTATTCAGCAGGTGTCTGTGAAGGACATAAATCTACAACGTATGGAGGTCAATAATTGAAGATTATTACACACAGCGCTGGCGGAGTGTCACCTTGCTTATTAGGCTCAGAGACACTGCCAATCAATTGATTACAATATAATATATAGGTTTTCCTTGTGCGGGGGAAAGTGATGGGGTAGGCAGTTCCACACCCCGGAATAGGTTTTGCACCAAGACAAGATAGCACAGTAGCCAATGGTTAACAGGTTACATAATGTCTCCACCCATGGTCTCAAGTTAGCAAGTTAACATTTAATTAATACTTTGATAATATGTTAGTAGTATAAAATATCTATGTTGAATTCTGATTGGAGGTCCATAGGAATGGAGCAACTCTTTTGATTGTCCCACAGGTACATTCCTAGGGGTTAAAGCAAAGAACCAGTGAAAGCATATGGCAATAAAAATTGTTTTCTGTGTGTCTAAAGGCAAGGCATTGGTCTCTTGGAAAGGAAGTGGAAGGATGCCATATCTTATACTGACATGTGCCAATTTCTCAAACTCAAGGTTGGATCTGTGGAAAGAATGTCTCCCTACAGAAGAGACTAGCAGAATAGGAAAAGAGATTCTTTGTTCAATCTGCAACTCTGAATAAGACACAATTATTTAGTTCTTAGCTCCAACACCAGGCAATTTGCTGACCAGGCCTATCTTAGCACGCAAGGCTTTCTGTTTACCTAGCTTTCTCTTAGCTGATCACAATTTGCTAGGCCTCTGGTCCCTTGACCATACTCTGGACTTTGGGTCTGGAAAAGAGCTGGCACAATCCATAGACCAGGTTGTTATATAAAATGCACATGGATTTTAACCCTTCACATACAGTAATGGCAAAGTTCTTGGTTCGTGCTTGTAGCAGTGATGGAATAAACTGCAGGTTCAAATAAAGTCTCTGGAGTCCATCCACAGCTGGGATGGGTCATTCAGTCCTTTATAGAGAGTTTCAGTTTGTAGCAAAGTCCCTCCAGAGGTATGAAGCAGGATTGAAGACAAGATGGAGATGAGGCATCAGCCTTTTATAGTCTCTTGCCATGTGGTCTTTGCTTTCTTTGTCCCAAGGACACTCTATTCAGCCCGTGGCATAAAAAAAACCTCAAAGTTCTGTCTATCGGCAGGTCCCTGCATACCTTGCTTAGTCACAAGGCTTATCTGCCTTCTCTCAGTGGGTCAGTTGTATAACTCAGGGTCCTTAATGAGCCATCAAGCAGGCTAGGCAGAACTGACACCAACTTGTCTGGCTGGGGTGTTCCCGGGAAGTTTGAAATATGGGCAGCATAGAGCCAATATTCATAATGTCAACTACAAAAATGATACACATGTAGAGATAGCATAATTATAATCAGCCAATCATAACCTCTCCATAGACCCCTTACACAACAACCTTTCTACAATATTGGCTGCAAATATAGAACGGTGGTCGCAACAGTGATCTATACAGTTACAGATTATGTCAATAACATCACAGGAGATGACACGGCACAAGTGAGACTGATATTGGAATACTGCCTCCAGTTTTGGTGTCCTCATTTGAAAAAGATGCAATGAAATTGGAGCTGGGGTAGCAAAGAGCCACCAAATGTTCTGAGGGCTGGAGAAAAATTCCTTCTAGTGAGCTATTGAAAGAGCTCAACCTGTTTAGCTTATCAAAAGAAGATTTGGAGGTGACTTCATTGAAGTGTTGAAGTGCCTTAATGGAAAGAAAATATTGGGTATTAAAGGGCTCTTTAATCGAGCAGAGAAAGGCATAAGAAGACCCAGTGGCTGGAAGGTGAAAAGAGACAAATTCCTATTACAACTAAAGCACAAATAGTCAACAGCGAGGATGATTCACCACAGGAACAAGCTACCAAGGAAAGTGGTGGATTCGCCATCTCCTGATGTCATTTAATGAAGACTAAATGCCTTTCTGGAATGCGTTTGCCCCAAAAGTAGCTATTGTGTCATACAGGAGGCCTGTGATATGCAGGGGGTCAGATTAGATGCTCTAATGGCCTCTTCTGGCCATAAAGTTGACTAATTTCTGAAAAACTGAGTGTAGCATTGGGAGCAGCGTCTGATGTTTTCCTGTCTAGCTGGCTTGTTCCTAGAACGAACGCTCCTTGAGTGGGGTGATCCACAGGGAGTAGCTCAAACCTCCAAAGTGCCCGGCCAGGGGCAGGGCATTAGCACAGCAAGGGAGGGGGTGTGGCAATGACATCACAAAGGCCTTTTGCAGGACCTCAGACTATTGGTCAAAGGTGGTGGGGAGGTGGTGACCTCACAGAGAGATGCTGACATCAGCCAGGCAGGACAGGGGCGAGGGGCCAGGGAAACCTCAGAGACCCCTGTGGCTTTGCTTCAGCAAGTCTCCTTCTCCAGGTCTCTTTGAGGACTGAGAGAGTATCCAGGTTCACGTACGTGAGCGCCAGGAGGAACCTCTTTCGAGTTTTCTCCTTCCCTTTAATTGATTTTACTAGAAAACAGCCGTCCCTGTTTAGAAGGTAAGAGCCTCCTCGAGGTTTGAAACCTGTTCAGTCTGATCCATCTGGTGACAGTTGAATTCTAGGCATGGAAAACACGAGCTTAAGGAGGCAGAATTTTATTCCGCACCTGGGATTTTATCCCTTAGAATCACTGGGGACATTAAGATTTGTCCTTTTTGTTTCACCTTTTCCTTCATCCATCCCTCCCTCCTTTCTCTTTGTCTCTTGCTTCTTTTGTCCTTTCTCCTGTTCCCCTCCCAACACCAGGAGGTGTGTGTGTGTGTGTTGCGGGAGAGTGCTCTGCAGCTCCAGGGCCGCCCAGAGGATTCCGGGGGCCTGGAGTCTTCGGCAGCAGGGGGCTCTTCCGTTCTGGAACCCGCCGCCGAAGTGCCCCGAAGACCTGCGGAGGGGCCCCTCCGCCGCCGAATTACCGCCGAAGCGGGACCCACCGCCGAAATGCAGCCCGGTCTTCGGCAGTAATTCGACGGCGGGGGGGCCCCCACCGTGGGTCTTCGGGGCACTTCGGCGGCGGGTCCCGGAACGGATGTGCCCCCCGCCACCGAATTACCGCTGAAGACCAAGCTGAACTTCAGCGGCAGGTCCCGCTTTGACGGTAATTTGCCAGTGGGGGGTCCTTCCGCCCCGGAGCGGAAGGACCCCCCGCTGGCGAAGACCAGGAGCGGAAGAAGCTCCTGGGCCCGTCCCGGCAAGAGTTTTCCAGGCTCCCCGGAGCGACTGAAGGACCCCGCTCCAGGGGCCCCGAAAAAAATTCTCATGGGGGCCCCTATGGGGCCCGGGGCCTGGGGCAAATTGCCCCTCTTGCCCCTCCTCTGGGCGGCCCTGTGCAGCTCCCTCTGTAGGAGGTCCACCCAAAAATGTGGGGCTGAAATAGTGCTCGGGCAGTGATCCCCACCGGTGACCTGGGCCATCCTTTGGGCTCTCTGGTGAGAACCCTCAGCCTCCCGTCCTCAGTCTCTACCCTGATTGGCTGAGCAGGGGGTTATTGACAGGGAGGAGACTCAGGTCCTTGTTGTTCTCTTTTAAGCCCAAGTAAATAAGTCATAACCAGTCACATGTTTGATGAATTTTGCTGCTTCTCTGCATTAATTGTCTCTGAGCAGTTCATGATTCTCTCTAACTTTGCAGTTCTCCTCAAATACTTGCTGAATAATTACTGTGCACTGTTGTTGGTCTGGAGCTCATCTGAGAGCACTTTATTCAGGTCATTCAGTGTATGAAATTCAAGATCCGATGGTTAATTTGAAAATCACGGCTCTTGGGTCCTATTCCCAACTCTGCCACTGACTGGCTGTGTGACCTAAGACAAGTCAATTCTCCTTTCTCAGCCTTAGCTTCTCCCTCTTTCAAGTAGGGATAATAATGATCCGCTCCTACCTACCTCAACACACTCACTGTCTCTCCCCACACACAAACAGTCTCCACACTGCAGTTGAAAAGCAGCTGGCAATCTAGTAGGATGCCCATGGAACAATGGGATAGAGAAACCTGCATCACTGAAAGTACAGCTGTGAAGACACCACACACCAGCCTTCCCTAGCTGGCAAGAATCAAACCTCCACAGAAAGACCCCTATGGTGTCATAGCCCAGCTCCCTAAGCCCTCAGCCTCAACCACTTAACACAGGGGCTTTTCTACACTATGGTTCTGTTCTCACTGAAGGGTCATTTCCAATTGTTTGCTCAGACCAGCTTCCCCAGCACATGCACTGCTGTGCAGCTCTGTACTTGTGGCCATGGCTGAACAGCAAGAATTCCTGCCCATTTCCCTACTGACTGGAGCATGGTTAGAAAGTGTTTCCGGTTAATGATGTTGCTGTAGATTGTTCATTCCCTGCCTTGGTATTCATACAGTCCCTTTCCCAACATATTTCCAGTACATCAGTCCCTGGCTGGGGTCTCCTGGGCAGTGGAAAACATCCCTTGTTCGGTGCTGCCAAGGGGATCGTGGAGAGCTGGGACGTCCCTCGGCTTGGATCAAAGGGGAATGTTGGATGGAATTTATCACACAACCCTCCCTGCTCCCCAGAGCCCCATGGGGAGAATCTAGAGAAGGAGTGTTGCGTCGCGGTGCCTCTCAGGCGGGCATGGACCGAGCCCATCAATCAATGTGATTGGTAGCAAAATCCTTTATTTCTCTCCAGCATGCTCTTATATACAATTAAGGCAGGCAATCAAGCAGTTGCTAATTGGTTAATAAAATACACACAGCCACAGCTGTAACTTCATAGGGTAATTATCCTCCTGTACAACTTTCTAGTTTATTATCCTGTTTACTGCCTACTTGCAGCTGAGAACCAACCCAAGGCCACTTAGCCTCTAACATACCCAAACATAACCATGTGCCAAATTCCCACAATTCCCCCCTTCTCTTAAAATCAAAAAAAAAAAAAAAGGAGAGAAGGCATTTGCAGTACATTCCCAACTTATAAAATCAATACTACAATCTACACAAACCAAAACAAAAAGGCAAATAAAAACATCAGCTGCCTAACTAAACCGTAACAATATCTTCCGCAATGCCCTACTTTTACCTATTACATCCCTCCTCCAGGTAATGCAAGTGGCCCAAGGGGCCAGGAGGGTTCTGCCAATGTGCGTGCCACACAACAGCAACGGCGGCCACACAAATAGCAAAAATACAAAAAGCAAGCAGCAAAAATACACAGCATCCCTAGCATAAAACCTTGCAGTAAATATGCAGCCCAGCCACGTAGCGACGACATCCATGACCACAGCCAGAAATCTCCCTGTTCCTGGCATTTGCCTCGCTCTGGCAATTCCCTACTTTCTCATAACAACTTTATCTCATCCCTCTGTTCTTGTAACCACGCTACTGTAACTTTCCACCAAAGCAGCATAGAAAAAATGCAACCCCACATCCATATCTCCCCCTCTATTCCAAAACACACAAAAAAGGGGCATGCAAAACAAAGCAAAAAAAATAATAACAATAACCAATAAACAAAACAAAACCAAAACCAAATAATACTTCCTTAATCTATAAAGCTCATCTATAACTATGCAATTCATAACATACAACACCAACAACATCAGACAAAACAAACATAAATTAACAAGAATAAAACAAATAAATGGTGTAAATTCTGCAGGGTTCCCCCATTCTCCATTGTACACCAACCTGTGACAAATTTCTATTACCAATCCATCCCTCATGTGTCAGGTGATCAAGCTGACACTGAGGGGGGGGGGGGTCCTAGCAAAAAAAACCACCACAACATAAACCACATAAACATCTTAACAACACCACAACAATTCTGGCCAGAAAACACACACCACAAACAAACATAAAACATAAAACATAAATTTAAACTCCATAATAAATGCATGGTACATTAAATACTATACAGCTAACATCAATTCTCTTAAATATCTAAAAAACAAAAACAAATATACCCCTACTGGGCAATCAATCATTACTTAAAATACACAAATACCCTTATTAATTTCAGGCAAAACAGGGAATTACTTCATCAATTAAATCATTTACAATAATACAATTATCAGAGGGGTAGCCGTGTTAGTCTGGATCTGTAAAAGCAACAAAGAATCCTGTGGCACCTTATAGACTAACAGACGTTCTGCAGCATGAGCTTTCGTGGGTGAATACCCACTTCTTCAGATGCAAGTCTTGCATCTGAAGAAGTGGGTATTCACCCACGAAAGCTCATGCTGCAGAACGTCTGTTAGTCTATAAGGTGCCACAGGATTCTTTGTTGCTTTTAATAATACAATTGCATCCTGACTTACTTCTAAATTCAAAGCTATTAACAGCTTAAAATTTTTTACTTATAAATTCTACTATTAAACACTGAAAAAAACAAAAACCATCACCACTTATATGCCCTTAAGCCTAATACAATTTCAATTACATAGCACTATATACATTCTTAGCTAATGCAACAAAATTATTCATAACCAATTACAAACTAATCTCTTTGCCTAAATTTATTTACAAACATTTCAAAAACACCAAAAACTTTACTCTTTAGCATCTTTACAAAATTCAACTGCTGTTCCCTCTAGCAATCACAGAGTTAACTTTTTACTCTGCCTTAAATTACTCGCTAGTATTTCAACAACCACCTGTCTCAACTAAATCACCATTCTAAATATCCTCTTGAATATTTAAAATCCCCATGTTCATGCTCAATTACCTTTTCTATCAGCTACACCCTCAAGGTTTCCAACCAGTTTTCCAAGCTTGTTGTCTGTTGCCTGGCTGCCTGGGCCCGATCCTTTTTTCCTTTTCAAGGTCTCTGTCTATTGCCTGGCCGCCTGGGCCCGATCCTTTTTTCCTTTCCAAGTTCTCTGTCTATTGCCTGGCCGCCTGGGCCCGATCCTTTTTTCCTTTCCAAGTTCTCTGTCTATTGCCTGCCTGCCTGGGCCCGATCCTTTTCCTCTTGCTAAACCGTTCCTTTCATGGACACTAACCTATCCCACTATCAATTTAGCTAGGAGGGTGTACTTCTTAACTAGCCCCTACCCTTCTGGTCTCTTCTATGAACAATTATCTGTACTTTCCCACCGTGAGGGCTACATTCTCATACATATAACTTTAATTACAACATCTACATTCAGCCTATCTATTATAATATAAGCTACATCTAGTATCAAACAATCATACAACTGCCAATAATCAACACATAACACAAAATTTACAAAAATCTAATAAGGCTAACAAAAGCACTTTACAAAAGGTACTTTGGGTCACATAGGCCCAAAGCCATCCTCCTAAATTACCTAAATTTATGCCCAATAACACCATCAACTCCCCCCCTTTGAGAATACTCAACAAACCTTTTGGCTGAGTGTTCTCAAACTTTAAAAACAAAAACAATTAAGCTCTAGAAAATCGGGGTTAGTAATGGGGGGGGGTAATATCATTTAGAATCCAATTAGGGAGGGCAATACATGCTAAAAAATTTTTTTAATCCAAAACACAGGGCGCAGCCTGTAGAATAAACCCCAAAATCCAATTAATATCACATTTCTCAGCAGGAGTCCCAAATTTCTTCCTGCCAGGGTACAATTCTTTGTTTCTTCACCAGGGTCAGTTCTCAATGTCCTTTCAGTCAGGAATTTCTGGACTTTGGCAATGTCAATGATGTGAGCGTTTTTTCTTCTTTTCCACCACCGTCGTGGTTCAGCTTCTACGGGGAAAATTACCAGGACATTATTCTGTAGTGGTTTTGCTTCTTGGAATTGGTTTTGCTTCTTTCAAAAAAAAAAAAATCCAATAACACAATGGGGGCTGCAGCGGACAAGGGAGAGGTTAGCCAGCACGTCACTTTGTCCTTTTTTCCTGCTGTTTAGAAGCACAATGAAGCTAAATAAAAAAAATTAGGCCAATCATCAGTAGTAGAATCCTCCTGATGTAAAGGGGTCTTTTTGCAGTAAAAATCATGGGTCCAAGCAGTCAGTCTCCTGGTTCCAAGACTCCTGGTTCCAGGGCTGCTAGGATCTTTGAGCAGCTCTTCCATACCTGTGAGAAGAGACAGCTAACACATTCCGTTAGTGCCTGGCAGGGTTTTGCAGCTCTCATTAGCTTTTTGGGCCCAGTCAAGCCCCTTTGTCTAGGCTGTCCGCCAAATCTTAGCTGTGCCACGTCCTTGACTGGGGCCAGAAAAGAATGAGCTGTCTTCGGCTAACTCATTCTGTTCTTTTTTCCTTCCCTGCTTGGCTTCTTTTAATCTGTGAATCCTGTGTCAGAACACCCAGCTGTTGCTGCTCATACCGGAGAAACATAACGATTTTCCCGGCACTGTCCCAGGCTCAGACCAGCCAGCGTAGGACGCCTTCTCCAGGCTCCTGCCAAAACAACTTACTTGCTTGTAGGTCCAAACGACCTCCGGGGCCACAGCACGAGCCTCTGCCTGCGCCATGCACTCCAACGTCTTCCCGTCCAGGGCTTGCTTCCAGCGGAGCACCTCCTCGTCCTGTGCCCGAAGGGCGGTCAGGAGGAGCCTCTCCAGCTCCCCCTCTTTCCTTAATAAGTGAGGTAGTGCAGCAGGGGAGATCTTTTCCCCCTGTCGGTTCATGATGTGCAATAAAAGCTTCTGTGTTATCTTTTCTTCAGCTGATACAGCGGTACTCATAACTTAGCCAGCCGTTTACCTATGAGCTTAACCACGCCTCTCTCGGACGCCCAGGAGCCGCTATTCCACGGTACCTCCTGCAGCGGCTGTAACCCGCAGCCGCTCACCTGTGAGCTCAACCGCGCCTCTCTCGGACGCCCAGGAGCCGCTATTCCACGGTACCTCCTGCCGGCTGTAACCCCCGCATTTCTTTTCAAGCACCGATGAACGATCCAAACTGTGTGAATCGCATCACATCGGGGTCACCATTTGTTGCGTCGCGGTGCCTCTCAGGCGGGCATGGACCGAGCCCATCAATCAATGTGATTGGTAGCAAAATCCTTTATTTCTCTCCAGCATGCTCTTATATACAATTAAGGCAGGCAATCAAGCAGTTGCTAATTGGTTAATAAAATACACACAGCCACAGCTGTAACTTCATAGGGTAATTATCCTCCTGTACAACTTTCTAGTTTATTATCCTGTTTACTGCCTACTTGCAGCTGAGAACCAACCCAAGGCCACTTAGCCTCTAACATACCCAAACATAACCATGTGCCAAATTCCCACAAAGGAGGAGTCATTCCTCACCTGCGCTCCCAGAAGAGCTGCTAGGACTCCTTCCTGCCAGCTACTCACCCCTGGATTCACCCTCAGCTCCTGGGATCTTTCTGCTCCAAAGGCTCCAGAGTCCTGGGATGGGGAGGGCGTCACTGCACAGTCTGAAATACAAGGGAGGTTTCTGGAATTGAAGGAAGGAGCAGAAAATGGAGAGGAAAGAAACAGAGAGAAAACGTCTCATCTCTGTCCCCTCCCCCTCCCAGCAAGAAATGTTACCAAGGACCAGCGTTAGGGGAAATGGTGCCCAGGGCAAAACTTGTACTTTGGCACTTCCCCATTGCCCCTGGACGATCCCCCTCCCCCTTTACCGCTAGCTCCTGCACTCCCAACCCTTGCACCTCCCTCACCCCTAACTCCTGCCCCCTCCTGTGCCCTAACCCCTACACTGTGTCCCCTTTGCCCTTAACTCCCGCACTCCCCTCCTGTGCCTCCAGCCACTGCCCCTCTCCTGCACCCCCTTCACCCTAACCCCTGTGCCCCTCCTGTGCCTCCAGCCATTGCCCCTCTCCTGCACCCCTTTCACCCCTAACCCCTGCACCCCCTCCTGCACCCACATGGGGACACTAACCTGTGTGCATGGAGCAGCTGGCATTGCTGCCCACTCCTCCCTGGAACGCTGCTCCTCCGGGCACCCCAAGGGGCTGGGGTGGGGGCGAGAAGCGACATCCAAGCTCCCTGCATCCAGGTCACTTTCCTCGGCCGGGCTGCATAAGGGGAGGGCAGAGAGCAGCAGCTTCTGATGCTCCCCTCACAGCACAGCCCAGGTGGGGACAGTGACCAGGATGCATGGAGCACATAGTGTTGCTCCTCGCTCCCCCCAACCCTTTATGGGGCCACAGAGGAGCACTGGGGCAGGGGAGAGCAGTGAGCTCCTTTGCACTGCCACATGGTGCCCTTTGACCCCCTGGAGCCCTGGGCTGCTGCCAGGGGGCCCCACCCCTAAGGCCGGCCAGGCTCCCCAGCACGAACAGCAGAGAACATAGGGAGACTGGCCACACACTGAGCAGTGGTAGGCTGGGGGGCATGTAATGGAGGCTCAGGGGGGCTCAGCCTCCCCAAACCTTGCGTCACCAAGGGGGCAGTGGGGCCCATGACTAGGGGCCCCAGCCAAATTGGGCCCCCCGGAAAAGTCTCCCCCATGTCAGCCCCAGGGCTGGAGGAGCTCTCACTTCCTGCTAGGGGGCTCCTCCTATCCTTTCCTTAACAGTTCTGATGAGGTGGCTGTGTGGTTAAGGTGATGGGTTTCTATTCCCTTGTACTCTGCAGGAATGGGTTCAAATCCCATCCTCACTGGATGTCTTCAGTGTCTTCACGCCTCCTTTATAGACAACCATCTCCCCCTTTGGTACAATGACAGATCAAACAATGTTGCTTCCTGCAAAAAAAAAAAAAAAAGTCTGAGAAACTCAGACACCCTTGCTGCTTTAAAAAAAAAGTCTAAATCCCAGATTTCTTAAAAAAAATAAATCTCTAGTCCTGTATTTCTTAGTTTTTATCTCAAAAGGTAACATCCTCATAATCTCCCCCAAACACCCTGGGACCTCCCTAAATAATTAAAATACTCCCATCCTGATCAAGGCCACAACAGTGAACCAGAGCTAGTGTCTAGGCCAAGCTGTTCTGAAGGAGGCAACTCCAACATTTTCTCTCTGCTTCCCTTGGCAAGGTCAGACTGGGAAAACAACATTCCCCAAACTGAAAATTTTCTGCTGAAAAACCAATACTAGTCTGGTTGGGGAATTTGGTTTGAATGCATTATTGTTATTCTCTTCTGATTTCTGAATCAGTTCAGTTCAGTCTTTGTCCTCCAGGTGTGTTTCCAGCTGTTGAGTTGTGGGGGAGAGAGGCCAAGTCATGATGTCTCTTCCCCTCTTTCATAGTTTCTTCCAACTTGCTAGGAAGCTTCTTTACTACGACGTGAGTCAAGCAGTGTCCATTGTCTCTGTGTTATCTTGGAGAAGCCTGCATTGTACACGGTTCCTGGGATAGTCCTTGGGAGTGTGGATACCTTCAATGGGCCAGCAGCGAGTCTGGCTCCTCCATTGTCACATCTGAAAGGCTGGTGGTGGGCATTTCCCAACCTCATAACATATCTCAGTAACACACACAGAGCAAAACTTCATAACTTTCCAACCAATGCGAGCACACACAATCCAACACGATATTAATGTTCAACAGGTCAAGACTTTTAAAATGATACTCTCCCTTCCCCCCCCCCCGAGCAATGCACTTATATTAAAGTAACCCTGGTGTAGATAGCACTGTGTCAACAGGAGGGCTTCTCCCATCAACAGAGCTTGGGGAGATGCAGGCTTAGTGAAGACCCAGAGAATAGGTGGCCCACGACTCTTTCATTAGGGGAGGCTGGGTGTGAGCGCTGGAAGCTCCCCAGAAGTGGGGGAGCCATCGGTACCCAAACCCTAGCACGGCTCCCCCACTCCACCCCATGTTGCTTGCTCTCCACCCTTGCTCCCATTTGGCCACTTCCCGCCTCTGCTCTGCCTCTTTCGCTGAGAACTGTTGGTCCACCTTTTGCTCGCTCCTCTCCTCCCCTGAGGCCTCCTTGCCTGCTGCTCGTGCCTCTACACCCTCTGCCCCAAGGTCTGTCCACCACCCACACCTCTCTGCCCCTCCCGTGACACCCATCCTGCCTGCCACCCACGTCTCTCTGCTTCTCTCCTGAGACCTGCCCTGCCCACTGCTCACACTTCTCTGCCCCTCCCCTGAGACCACTTTTCCCTTTTGAAATAACATTATTTCCTTAAAAAAATGAGGAGTCCTTGTGGCCCCTTAGAGACTAACAAATTTATTTGGGCATAAGCTTTGGTGGGCTAAAACCCACTTAATCAGACACATGGAGTGGACAATACAGTAGGCAGGTACAAATACACAGCACATGAAAAGATGGAAGTTGCCTTACAGAGTGCGGGGGGGGGGGTCAGTGCTAATGAGGCCAATTCATTTAGGGTGGCTGTGGTCCATTTCCAACAGTTAACAAGACTGGGACCAGTAGACCAGAGAGCTGGGGTTGATTTAGCATGCTGTCGCCATCAACTGGTCAGAGTAACCAAGGTGGGAGGGTGGAATTTAGGATTCTCCCACCATGGGGAGGTGCTGTTGGACTCATCTAGTGGGGGAGAGTCTGAAAAAGCTTCTCAGCTCCCAGAGAGGGGGAAGACAAGCTGGTGCCACACACACATTTTCACAGGGAATCAGGACCCCTGGGGAAAAACTCAAAAGAAGCCCAGGCCCAGGAGTGTCAGAGAAGGGAATCACTGTTTGCCTTAAGAGGTGGGTGAGGGAAACCTGCAGGTCCTTAGATCCCTCCAGCGCCTGATAGAACCATTTGTGGGGAAGGGCTGGGGAAGCGGAGGAGGACAAGGAGAAGGGAAAAAGGGCTTGTAGCTGTTGTGTAATCACCATGCTGCCAGCAGAAGGGTCCAGGGGGGTTCAGCACTTTGGCTGCTAGTTGAGGACAAAGAACTCACAAGATGGCAAAGCTCAGAGCCCTGTTCCACGGAGTCAGAATGTGATCAGCGAGGGGGAGCAACACCCCTCTCTTGGTCTCTATGCCAGAGCTCCTATCAGCTCAGTGTCCTTCCCGCAAGCGTGGGCTGCTGAGAGGGTTGCAATGGGTTAAATGAAGGCAGAGGAGGATTGTTCCTCATAGGTTTTCTTTGTGTTGCTCTGTGATCCTGCTGGAGGAAGCCTCATTTGAGTTTATCTCAGTGGCTTGGGTTGGGCTCAGGTTGTGACCCTGAGCACAGGGGTTCCTGCACTCTGTGCTCTTAGCCCCTCAGGGAGTAGACAATGGAGCTGCTTCAGACGTTGGAGAGAAAGTAGCCTAACAAAGTGTAGCATAAGTGAAAAGAAAAACATTACTGTCACCTCCCTGGTGGTCTAGTGGTTAGGATTTGGCACTTTCACTGCTAAGCCCTGGGTTCAATTCCCAATCAGAAAAAAGTGGTCTTATATCAAAAAATCTTCAGTTGTTTTTCACTGGCAATTTAAACAAATCCATTGTTTTTCCTGTTTCTCCTTTCTTCTACATGATGTTGGGAAGGGCTGGGAGACCATATAAAAATCAAAGCTTCCCACTGACTAGGAACAGAATATGGGCATGTTTCCACTATGCACCTCAAAGTCCAGGCTGCATGCCCTTTTACACAAATAGGCATGTGCAAATTATTTCCCCTCTTGCTGGCTAGCCTAACCAACCTTATAATAACAATAATAGACATTCAGGTGGACCCAAGATGAATATTTTTTCCAATTTTCTTGCTGAAACAAAATTAAAAAAAATTTGGTTCAACCAAAATATTTCAGCAAATAAAATATTCATCCAAAAACTTTCATCCCACACTATATATCAGTCTTTGGAAATAACCATCCTGGAGAAACTGATCATTAGCCACATCCATTCCTGAGGTCTAGCTGCTGAAGTGTTCTAAGCATGAACAACGGGCCTTTCACCTGTTGCCCACTGGTTACTACCTTGCTCAGGTAGCTACTGATGAAAGGAAATGTGGTTTAATGGCAGACCTACTTCTATCCCTCTGCCTAACTAGGGGTGTTTGTTTCACATTGCATGTAAAAATACAATAAAGGCATTTTGTTGGTACCTAAACTTGGGATCAAGATGAAACATTGTGATTGCAAGTGAATAAGAAAATCTCTGCTGAGTTCTACAGAAGGAAGGTTTTCTCATCAGGTTCTAGCACATGATCAAGTTTCTGAAGGTTCTTAGAGCTTCTGGACACATAGGCCAGAACTTTCAGAAGGTCTCACACCCACCCCTAGAGCCAGATTTTCAGAAGAACTCAGCTCCCATTTAGGCAACAAAAATTTTGGCCAGGTTTTCAGAAAGTCTGAACACACTGTGGGCTGAGCTATTTTGAAAACAAAAGGTGGTAGCAGTGGTGGGTGCTGGTTGCTTGGCCGTCTGGCCCACCATGCAGGAATTTGAGGTTCACCATTACTTTCTCAGAATACTAGCAACCATCTTTTATTCACTTACAAAGTGAGCAGGGAGACTACATATAAAAATCAGCTCTGCTTCAGAAGGTCTCTAGAAGTTGAAAGAAATGTGCCATCTCTGCCTCCCTGAAGAATTCAGAGGAAGTTAAAGAAAACTAAGATTGATAAAGCACTTTAACCCCATCAGGCTGGCTGTGTGGTCTAACGTGTCAGCTGCAAGGTTGTGTCTTTCTGTCATTTGTTGTTCTAGGCTTCGTATGTACGTGTGCATTCACATCCCACTCCGGACACAATCATTGTCTTCTACCTGAAGAAATAGCCTAATTTCAACCTCTCCTGTAACATTACACCACTGTCGTGGAAAAAATTGACCACGCCTTTGATTTTGGGTCAGACACACTGAGGCACTTTTATTATAGTACAAGCATGCATGCAGGGAGAGGGTTAAAACTCCCCTCTGCCTGTTACAAATTTTACCAAGCTTATAAAGTTTAAAACCGCAAATTAGCATTTACTTAAAATACCCTTATTTGGGAGTATCAGTTGTGACATTTGCAAGCTACTTCAGTTTTTTTTTCATACATGGTGTTTCCTTTTATTGTTTCTGGGCAGTTTTCGTTGGTAGTCTGCCTGCCTGTAAGACCCCTCCTTTGCGGTTGCATTGGATAAGGCTCTTGTTGCATTCTAGCTGAGCTTCCCTCAGTTCCCCTTTCTCTGGTTTCTTCATCACCACCACCCCCCCTCGTGCCCCCTATATACAGACAAACAAATTTTGCAGAAGTTAACCTTTGTCCTATATAGCAATTGGGTTTTGCTAACAGGCCTGGGCCTGAAAGGCAGGGGTTAGGATGCAGTCTGCTTCTGACCCTATGGGTGGTGGTCTGGCAAATTTCCTATCACATTACAAATTTTAATTGTTAATAACGCCTTATTGTTTACTAAATTGCTTAATACAACTGCTTCCAATAGAGTTGCACAGCAAGCCCCCTCCCAACTACATGTGCGCCCACCTACGTGCGGCTACATTGTACAAGACTCTTTATTAATTTTCCATTGCTAATATGCTGTTATACTAGGCCATGTTTCACAATTATCAGTAGGCGTTGGTTCCCCTTTCTCCTGTTGGCCTTTCGATTATGCCATACCAGCTATCCTATGTCTTAATATCAAGCTGACCTATAATGGCCTAATGTTAATTATGCTCAGCTAATTCAACATGGGGCAAGCGGGACACAGTCTGGGGCAAGTGGGACCCCTTAAAATCCCTAACACCACCAACTATTTAGCATTTGTATGAGAGAAGTTGGAGGGAATTCAAACATCTTCAGAAGTGGTGCATTTAGAGCCCCTAGCTAGGTAAATTACAAGCTCCTTACCCAGAAGAGTCTTGGCGTGGCTTGATGGGGCTTGGCTGGTCAATATAGAGGGGGAGGGAGAAGGGTACATTGACAGTGTAGAATGTGAAACTCATAAGCTGTGGTTATGTGCTCTGAGAGTTATCCCCTTGCTTTCCATTTAAGGTCAAGGGGGGATATTAGAACCAAGTGTTCTGGCAGAACTTTTCCCCCGGCCTGGTCAGTGAATCCTATGGTGAGAAACTTTCTGTGCATTTCAGTTTTTTGTATTGTTGGATGGGGCCTGTCAGACGTTGGTCCATTCTCCATTGCCCTGAAGGGACAAGAACAGAGAGTGAAGGATCTCCTGTGCTCAGCGTCACAAGCTGAGCCCCAAAAATGGATGACATGGTAACACAAACTCAAATTATGCTTCTGGTTCCTCCATCAGTATCACAGGAGCAAAATAAAAAATCACCAGAGGAGCAATTCTCCTCTGCTTTCATTTATCCCAGGGCAATCCTCTCCACTTCTTCTGTTTATAAGCTGGAGGCTCTGTCAGGGGAAAAATCATTGAGCTGACAGTATTTCTGGGATAGAAACCCAGAGAGGGGGTTGATGCCACCTGGTTGGATGCTGATTCATTATTACAGGTCCCTTTTCTTTAGCTTCCCCCAGCATAGCCTAGTGAGGCAAATAGAAAGGAGCATAAATGCTGCCAAATTAAGAGCAAGAGTGTAATAAGAAAAGCAAAGACGAATTTGAAGAACGGCTAGCCAAAAACTCCAAAGGCAATAACAAAATGTTTTTAAAGTACATCAGAAGCAGGAAGCCTGCTAAACAACCAGTGGGGCCCCTTGATGATCGAGATACAAAAGGAGCGCTTAAAGACGATAAAGTCATTGCGGAGAAACTAAATGGATTCTTTGCTTCAGTTTTCACAGCTGAGGATGTTAGGGAGATTCCCAAACCTGAGCTGGCTTTTGTAGGTGACAAATCTGAGGAACTGTCACAGATTGAAGTGTCACTAGAGGAGGTTTTGGAATTAATTGAGAAACTCAACATAAACAAATCACTGGGACCAGATGGCATTTACCCAAGAGTTCTGAAAGAACTCAAATGTGAAGTTGCGGAACTATTAACTAAGGTTTGTAACCTGTCCTTTAAACCGGCTTCTGTACCCAATGACTGGAAGTTAGCTAATGTAACACCAATATTTGAAAAGGGCTCTAGAGGTGATCCCAGCAATTACAGACCAGTAAGTCTAACGTCAGTACCGGGCAAATTAGTCAAAACAATAGTTAAGAATAAAATTGTCAGACACATAGAAAAACAAACTGTTGAGCAATAGTCAACATGGTTTCTGCAAAGGGAAATCGTGTCTTACTAATCTATTAGAGTTCTTTGAAGAGGTCATACTAATCTATTAGAGTTCTTTGAAGGGGTCAACAAACATGTGGACAAGGGGGATCCAATGGACGTAGTGTACTTAGATTTCCAGAAAGCCTTTGACAAGGTCCCTCACCAAAGACTCTTACATAAATTAAGCTGTCATGGAATAAAAGGGAAGGTCCTTTCATGGATTGAGAACTGGTTAAAAGATAAGGAACAAAGGGTAGGAATTAATGGTAAATTCTCAGAATGGAGAGGGGTAACTAGTGGTGTTCCCCAAGGGTCAGTCCTCGGACCAATCCTATTCAATTTATTCATAAATGATCTGGAGAAAGGGGTAAACAGTGAAATGGCAAAGTCTGCAGATGATACTAGACTGCTCAAAATAGTTAAGACCAAAGCAGACTGTGAAGAACTTCAAAAAGATCTCACAAAACTAAGTGATTGGGCAACAAAATGGCAAATGAAATTTAATGTGGATAAATGTAAAGTAATGCACATGGGAAAAAATAACCCCAACTATACATACAATATGATGGGGGCTAATTTAGCTACAACAAGTCAGGAAAAAGATCTTGGAGTCATCGTGGATAGTTCTCTGAAGATGTCCACGCAGAGTGCAGAGGCGGTCAAAAAAGCAAACAGGATGTTAGGAATCATTAAAAAGAGGATAAAGAATAAGACTGAGAATATATTATTGCCCTTATATAAATCCATGGTACACCCACATCTTGAATACTGTGTACAGATGTGGTCTCCTCATCTCAAAAAAGATATACTGGCACTAGAAAAGGTTCAGAAAAGGGCAACTAAAATGATTAGGGGTTTGGAGAGGGTCCCATATGAGGAAAGATTAAAGAGGCTAGGACTCTTCAGCTGGGAAAAGAGGAGACTAAGGGGGGATATGATAGAGGTATATAAAATCATGAGTGATGTGGAGAAAGTGGATAAGGAAAAGTTATTTACTTATTCCCATAATACAAGAACTAGGAGTCACGAAATGAAATTAATAGGCAGCAGGTTTAAAACAAATAAAAGGAAGTTCTTCTCCACGCAGCGCACAGTCAACTTGTGGAACTTCTTGCCTGAGGAGGTTGTGAAGGCTAGGACTATAACAGCATTTAAAAGGGAACTTGATAAATTCATGGTGGTTAAGTCCATAAATGGCGATTAGCCAGGATGGGTAAGGAATGGTGTCCCTAGCCTCTGTTTGTCAGAGGGTGGAGATGGATGGCAGGAGAGAGATCACTTGATCATTGCCTGTTAGGTTCACTCCCTCTGGGACACCTGGCATTGGCCACTGTCGCTAGACAGGATACTGGGCTAGATGGATCTTTGGTCTGACCTGGTACGGCTGTTTTTATGTAGCTCTCGTTTTGTCAGCTCTGTACTCTCAGGAAGCTGACAAAGTGCTGAACCCTGCTACTCTCTGGCCACCGGGTGCATGGGGATTACATACCAGCTGCAAGCCCTTCTGTCCTCTCCTTGTCCTCCTCGGCTACCCCGGACCCTTTCCCACCAATGGTTTCATCAGATGCTGGAGGGACCTAAGGACCTGCAGGTTTCCCTCACCCACCTCTTAAGGCAAACAGTGATTCCCTTCTCTGACACACCTGGGGCCACATTTCCTTTGAGGCGCTTCTCCCCAGAGGATATGCTGCAAAAATGTGTGTGTGGCTTGGGGGGAACCCGCTTATCTGTCCCAACTCTAAAATCTGAGAAGCCTTTCTTGACTCTTCTCCAGGATGTGAGTCAAACAGCATCTCCCCGTGGTGGGAGAACACTAAATTGGGTTTTAGCCCACCAAAGCTTATGCCTGAATAAATTTGTTAGTCTCTAAGGTGCCACAAGGACTCCTCGTTTTTTTAAGGCAATAATGTTATTTCAAAAGGGAAAAGTGGTGCTGTGTGTTGAAAGACTGGCTTAGACATTTCTTCTTGTTATTTTCTGATTCCTCACACCCAGACCCTGCCTAGCCAAGAAAGGAGCGGAAATGTGATTATCAGTCAATAGATTTCTCTGACATGAAAAAGGGACCCGAGGCTGTTTGTAGTTAGCTCAAAAAAAAAAAACAGCAAGAGGAAAACTGCTGGCTGGAAGCTAAATATGCAGGACAAAGGGTTGGGATTCTTCTACGCTCAAGTTTGTTATGAAGCTGGCAGTCTCCCAAATGATGGTCTGTTCCTTTCCTTTTGCCGGCTAAGCCTCTCCTTTTGAACTTAAAGCTCCATGAAAGGAAAAAAAATAACAAGGAAAAAAGCATAGAAGCTATGGATGTAGTTGAGAAAGGACTTGGAGTGATAAGAGAACAAAGGAGAGAAAGCAGCAATGTTTCTGCTTAGTTTTGAACCAGGGACCTTTGGCGTGTTAGGTAAATGTGATAACCACTACACTACAGAAACCAACTGTGGTCAATTTTGAGGCCCTCTTCTAAGGCTCTCTCAGTAGCTGCTACACCAGCTGATTTGCCTTTGAAGAACAGGGGAACAAAGGGCATCAAGAACTTATGTTTTTTGGGTGAATCAAGAAAAGGGAGTAGCATTGTCCCCCTCGGATAGCCCCTGTTCAATTCCAGGTCAGAAAGAAAAACTCTTCTGCAAGAATATCCAAAAAATATTGTGTTTCACTTTACTTCATAAGTACAGTTGTGTGGCAATTAAATGATGACCCTAAAGTTTCATAAAAGCAAAGAACATTAAACAAAATAGTGTGGGAAATACGGATGTATTTGAGGAAAGGACTTGGAATGAAGAAAGACAAAAATTGATTGGTCGAGAGAACAGGCACTGTTTCCCCCTCGTTTGGAACTTCTCTCACAACTACTGGAATAGAAAAGCTAAGCAAATGCTGTTCTACTGTTGCAAAGGAGATTGAAGTGAGGCCATTTTCTCCAAATAAAAGAAAATGGTACTGTCAAGAGTGGGATTTGAAACCACGTCTCTATCCAGAGCCCAGAACACTCAAGAGATAGGAAAAAAAAGAGTCTTCAAACTAACACTTTAGACCAGTCCACCATCTTAACACTACAAAGAATGTAACTTATCAACCCTAGTTTTCATTAATAGTTGATGAACTCTTTATGGAGGTCAAGATGGCACATCTCTTTCAACTCCTAGAGACCTTCTACAGCACAGCTGATTTTTAGACACACTCACCCAGACCTAAAGTTACACGTTTCCTGGAGCTCCATGAGTTCTGAGGTGTTGTAATCTCCCTGCTCACATTTTAAGTGAACAAAAGATGGGCACTGGCATTCTGAGAAAATAATGGTGAACCTCAAAATCCTGCCCTGGGAGCCAGATAGTTAAGCAACCAGCATACACAACCTCTACCATGATAGCATCCTGTCTGGCAACAACTCACTTATCAATAGCTGGGGTGTGAAATCCTCATTTCTTTGTTGTTCTGTCATTGTAGTCCCCACTTTCCTATTGCTTGTCTGTATAATCTCTGTCTGGTACTGTGATTGTTTCAGTCTGCTGTATAATTAATTTGTTGGTTAGTTACATTTCAGTAAAATGATTGGTTAAGATATAGCTAAGCTGAACTCAAGTTTCACTATATAGTCTGCAGTCAATCAGGAAGTCAATGGGAATGGGGGTAGGGGAATTGGAATTATGTTTTGGTAAGGGGGGGAATAGGAACAGGGAATGGGAGCAGGGACACAGGCAAGCCCCTGTGGTGTCAGAGCTGGGAAAGGAGATACTGAGGAAGGAAACTGGAATCATTGCTTGCTGAAAGTTTACTCCAATAAACATCAAATTGTTTGCACCTTTGAACTTCGTGTATTGCTGCTCTCTGGTCATGCGAGAAGGACCAGGGAATGGGAGGGTGATGGGATAAACCCTCTAACAAGTACATCTTTCAGGGTGTGAAAAACCCCAGAACCAGTATGATTAAGCTGACCTAAGCCATGGTTAGATAGTGCTAAATGAAAGGAAAGACTATTCTGCCAATGCAGCTATTACAGGGATGGAAAAACCCTCCCCTCACTGTAGCAACTGTCTTCTCCACAGTGCTATAGCAGTATTTTAAGTGTAGACAGCCTCAGAGTGAGACCAGATCTGACTCTAGTTTGACTCCATGGATGCTTAGGCACTAAGACAACAGCAATGACAACACACTAATGCTCCTGTAGTTAGCAGGATTTTAACCTGCATGGGGAGAACCGAGTGGATGTCTAGTCCATCGCCTTAACCACTCAGCCACAACTACTTGATGCACAGGTGCTTTACTACACAATGATTCTGTTCTCACAGAATTGTCACTTCAAATGGCTCAAACCAGCTTCCCCAGCACACTCATGGCTATGCATTAGTGTAAGTGTGTCCATGGCTGAACAGCAAGAGATCCTGTCCATTTCCCTTCTGGTTGAAACACGATTAGAGTGTGTTTGTGGTTAACAACACAGTCTATAGACTGTTGTTCATTCCCCACACTGACAATTCAGACAGTCCCGTTCCTATTTGAATCTCCACCATATTATTCCAATAGCCAGGGTCAGGATTTCTCTGGGGCACTGAAATATTTCAGGGGGTTGGTGCGTGAGCTCAGCCTTGCATTCCACCCTTGATGTTTCATGGACTAACAGCAGCAGCATAAAGAAAGAACTGAGTCAATATCTCCTGTCAGAAATGAAAGTGGCCACATCCCCTCTGTCTGACCATTGCCATTGCAGGAGAGAAGGTTTCAATGGAATTGAATGCCCTGGCTCAGACAAGAGACACAGGGAGGTTTTGCTGTTCATGGATCTGTGCAAAGGAAATTGTGTCTCTGTGTGAAATTGAGGAGGGAAATGAAATGTTCACATGGTGGCCCAGTGCCTTAAGGAATGTGGGTGAATGACTCAGGCTGAGGAATTATTTAACGGGAATTTGTATCAATGTATTGCCCTGATTAAAAGCTATGGCTGTAAGGCGGCCACTGTTGTTAGTACCTGCGTGGAGACACCCGAGTGGGTGTCAAGTCCATTACCTTAACGAGGGGTAGTTGATTATTTTATCAAGATCCAAATTTCTTGGTCAAGGTCTAGTCAATGTCTAGATGCCAAAGAAAATAATATACTGATGATAATAAGAAGTATATAGAAATATTTTGCAGTCACTATGGGCATAACTATGATGATTGTTTCATGTTTCACTCTTTATATCTGACACCACCACTGCCTTTCCCTTTAGTCTTGTAGTTTACCAAGGGTAAAACTGAACATCTCTTCAGATACAAGGGAGTGTTTTTGTTCATTCCTGCTAGCTACACAGGGGCTTGATGTAGCTGCTTTCAATCCTCTGGATCTGCTGGAATAAGTAGCATTTCAGGCTGTCACTGAACTGAAGAAGGGAGATCATTTTTTGACAGGTTATGCCTCCTCTTAAAGGTGTTTGTGTGGCTGGCAGCCCTGGTTCCCAGGTCTCTTCTGAGGGAAGAAAGTTTCTGTGAAAAATACTAAAACTTTTAACAGAGAGGAGGGAAAGGCGATGGCCACATGATGGGGCCAGTATATACCACTACATGGTTCTTTTATGTAGGATGACTCTGAAAACTGACTGATCTCCACTCCCTTGGATTTGAAGAGATGTTTAGTTGTGCACTTGGGAACCTATAAGGCTGAAGCAATTTTATGGATGGTGACACAATGATTGAAGGGTTATTTAATGTTGTAGAAATTGTTAAAAACACTTAGCTTAAACTTGGACTGCCTGTTTTCCCTGGCTGGTTTCCCCATGTCAGTTCCATAAGCTCTGCTAGAAACACCCTGGGTTCTCTCCTGCCTCGGTGGGAACTAAAGGGAATCGTTCCCTGCTGCCCTTGGCTCCAGGCTGGCTTTTCTGGGGAGGGGACATGGAATTGGTTTGTTTGCTGTTGCAAAGAGAGCCAGGCCAGTTCTCAGGGAACGAGAACTCCCAGCATCTTCCCAGCCCAACCCAGGCTGCTGCCCTGTTCCAGCCTCTGTTCCCCTGGGGGCCCAGCATGTTTGACTCTAGAGCAGGCTGGGAGCAGCAGCTGAGGCAGAGGACAGCCTGGGCCGGGCAGATGCTGGGAGCAGAGCACCAGAGGCCAATACTGGCTCCCTCCTCAGCAGCAAACAATCAGTCCCCACCCGCACCCTGGGACAGCAGCCTGGAGCCAAGGGCAGTGCTAAGTGGGGGTTTCTCTTTTTCCTCTTCCTGGGGTGAGCAGGGACCTGGGGGTGTTTCTCGCAGGGCAGTTGGAACTGAATTGGGAACCAACTTTTAATAATAGGCAGCTCAAGTTCAGACTAATTTTGTTACAATTTTCTTTATAATGTAAAATAATTCAATAGTAAACAGGCAGGAATGATTGGAACTCTTTTCTCCCAGGCATAGAAAGAAACAGCTTTTTGGCTTTTCATGATACGGGAGTCAGGTTCGTTCACTGTGCAGAATCAACGTGCTCAGAAGCCTGTTGTGTTTCATTTCTTAGGGAGGGAGTTTAGCAAGCAAAAAAGGTAAAATGGCAGTGGAGTATTACCCTGGACTCATTGGCATTTCTCCATGGTCTGTCTGCTTTGGGGCAGGGACAATAACACATCCTGCTGCATTCGTTATTTCAAAGGGCGGTTTAGGATTTTCATTCTCACACATGGTGCATGAAGCAGGACTCAACCCTTGGTGGAAACTAAATGAGCTGCCCACAGATTCTGGCAGCCACAATGAGCCATTTGATGTGAGAACCCAGACCTGCCCCTGTCCCAGAGGGAGGGGGTCATCTGTGATGGGCTGGAACACTGACCTATCAGCTCTTAACTCCCAAACTTTCAGTAACTCTATTATCAGTGCCTGTGAGTGTAATTTAAACACTAAAAAACAGCCACCCTGGGCTAGACCAAAGGCCCATCTAGCTCTGTGTTTTGTCCTTTGACAGTAGCCAATACCAGGTGCCCCATGTTGTCAGTGTGCTACCGGTATGGTGCTCTGCCATTGTGTCCGATGTCGCAATAAACCTAGTCAACGTGACTTTGCATCTTACTAGACTCTGTGGTTTTGGGGGGTTCTCGTCGGGTCTGCTGTGTCAGCTATCTGCGCAGAGCTGGGACAGCACACAGAGGGAGCACACACATGCAGCCGAGTGATATCAACATTGGAGAAAGCAGAGCACCATACCGGTAGCACTCTGACAACACCCCAAGAGTTACTCAACAAGGCACCACTGGGAGCTGAACCCAGGATCTCCTGTTTACAAAACAGATGCTTTAGGAAGATAAACCATGATGACTGCATATGACTAAGACACAGTGTCTGCCCATACCTGACTCCCTGCCATCCCCACCGGGGCCTGACAAGCTTTGCATGTGTTTGGATTCTGCAAAGCAGAGGAGCAGGTGAGGTTTTCCTTGCAAGCTGTGTGTGTATGAATCTTTGGCCAGGTCTGCACTACAAAGTTATTTCAGCATCATTATATTGCTCAGGTGTGTGAAAAAACACACAACGCTCCCTCGGTCAGTAGTTTATGGCTGGTGTACACACTGCAATGCCACATCTGGCGACAAAAGTGCCCTGTTTTGGTGACAAAATAAAACCACCTCGACGAGAGGCCTAGAGCTTTTTGCAGCAAACTTAAAGTGACAAATTGTCAGTGTAAATGCTGCTGGTCATTATATCACCATAACTGGCCTCCACCAGTATGCCACCATGCCTTCCATGAACTCTCCTGACCTGCATTCCTGCTACAGAGTTTGGGACCCTCCCCTTTCATAGCTCCAGAAAGTTCTGACAGCTGAGCTGCTATCTACACTGGGATTAGGTTGATACAACTGCATTGCCAGCCTAAGTAATGTAATTACACCAACCTAATTTTGTAGTGTAGACCTGTCAAAGAATCACACACACACCTTGGGAGCAAAACTTCACCTGCTCCTCTGCTTTACAGAAGCCAAACATGAGCAACACTTGTCAGGGCCCAGTGGGGCTTGGCAGAGAGTCACGTATGAGCAGACAGAATGCTTTAAGTAACAGCAGGTACCATGGTGTAACTGGTTAAAACACCTCTTCTGTAAACAGAAAATCCTGGGTTCAACTCCAAGTGGTGCCTTGGGGAGTGGCTTTTGGGGCACCTGATATTGGCTACTGTCAGAAGACAAGATTCAGAGCTAGATGGACCTATGGCTTAAATTACACTTACAGACTCTGATAGAGGTACTGAAAGTTTGGGTGTTAAGAGCTGATAGGTCAGTGGTCCAGTCCCCTCAATGTGGTTTTACCATTTCCACTTGCTAAACTCCCTCCCAACCTCTATAAAATTACAGTGCAGACATATGGGCTTGAGCCCAACCTCTGAGGCCCCATGAGGGGTGAGGGTTTCTGAACCCAGGCTTCAGCGTGAACACAAATATCGGCACCACAGTTTTTAGCCCCTCAGCTTTACGTCCAGGAGCCCAAGTAAGATGACCCAGGCCAGCCCTGCTGCCATCTTTATCCCAGGAGAGATGGACTCTAAGGGTACGTCTCCATTGCAATGTAAGCCCAAGTGTGGCATGCTCTGCTCAGAGCAGCACCTGGAAGCCCCATCTTCACCACTCTCATATAATGATGACATGGTTTGTACAAAGTCTGCCTTGTGAGGTATGATTTCAAAAGTCTTGATCTGTTGAACATTAATATCTTGTTGGATGGTGTGTGCTCGCATTGGTTGGGAAGTTATGAAGTTTTGCTCTGTGTGCATTACTGAAATATGTTATGAGGTTGGGAAATGCCCACCACCAGCCTTTCAGGTGCGACAATGGAGGAGCCAGACTCACTGCTGGCCCATTGAAGGTATCCACACTCCCAAGGGACTATCCCAGGAACCACGTACAATGCAGACTTCTCTGAGATAGCACACGACAATGGACACTGCTTGACTCACATGGCAGCAAAGGAGCTTCCTAGCAAGTTGGAAGAAACTATGAAAGACGGGAAGAGACATCATGACTTGGCCTCTCTCCCCTACAACTCAACAGCTGGAAACACCTGGGGGACAAAGACTGAACTGATTCAGAAAGCAGAAGAGAATAACAATAATACATTCAAACCAAAGTCCCCAGACAGACTAGTATTGGTTTTTCAGCAGAAAATTTTCAGTTTGGAGAATTTTGTTTTCTCAGTCAGACCTTGCCAAGGGAAGCAGGGAGAAAATGTTTAAGTTGCCTCCTTCCGAACAGCTTGGCCTAGACACTAGCTGTGGGTCACTGTTCTGGCCTTCTCGGTTTGAGGGTATTTTAATAATTTGGGCAGGTCCCAGGGTGTTTGGGGGAGATGATGAGGATGTTACCTTTTGAGATAAAAACTAAGGGTATGTCTACACTACCAGAGTAGTTCGATTTAACTTAACTCGAATTTGTGGAATCGACCTTACAAAGTCGAACGTGTGTATCCACACTAAGGACAGTAATTCGACTTTGTGAGTCCACACTAACGGGGCAAGTGTTGACACTGGAAGCGGTGCACTGTGGGCAGCTATCCCACAGTTCCCGCAGTCCCCGCTGCCCATTGGAATTCTGGGGCAAGCCCCCAATGCCTGCTGGGGGGAAAAATTGTGTCGAGGGTGGTTTTGGGTAACTGGCGTCATTCAACCGTCACTCCCGCCCTCCCTCCCTGAAAGCGCCGGCGGGAAATCTGTTCGCGTACTTTTCTGGTGAGTGACAGCGCGGACGCCACAGCACTGCGAGCATGGAGCCCGCTGCAATCATCGCTGCACTTATGGCCGTTGTCAACTCCTCGCACCTTATCGTCCACCTCTTCCACAGTCAGATGCTGAGAAATCGGGCGAGGAGGCTCCGGCAGCGTGGTGAGGACATGAAGTGTGAGAGTGGCACAGACCTCTCACAAAGCACGGGACCCCATGCCGTGGACATCATGGTGGCAATGGGTCATGTTCATGCTGTGGAACAGCGATTCTGGGCCCGGGAAACAAGCACAGACTGGTGGGACCGCATAGTGCTGCAGGTCTGGGATGAATCACAGTGGCTGCGAAACTTTTGCATGTGTAAGGGCACTTTCCTTGAACTGTGTGAGTTGCTGTCCCCTGCCCTGAAGCGCAAGGACACCCGGATGCGAGCAGCCCTGATTGTGCAGAAGCGAGTGGCCATAGCCCTCTGGAAACTTGCAACGCGAGACAGCTACCGGTCAGTAGCGAACCACTTTGGCGTGGGCAAATCTACCGTGGGGGTTGCTGTGATGCAAGTAGCCCACGCAATCGTTGACCTACTGCTCTCAAAGGTAGTGACCCTGGGAAACGTCCAGGTCGTCATAGATGGCTTCGCCGCGATGGGATTCCCAAACTGCGGTGGGGCTATAGATGGAACTCACATCCCTATCCTGGGACTGGACCACCAGGCCAGCCAGTATATTAACAGAAAGGGCTACTTTTCAATGGTGCTGCAAGCACTGGTGGACCATAGGGGACGCTTTACCAACATCAACGTCGGGTAGCTGGGCAAGGTTCATGACGCGCGTGTTTTCAGGAACTCTAATCTGTTTAGATGCCTGCAGGAAGGTAGTTTCTTCCCGGACCACAAAATAACTGTTGGGGATGTGCAGATGCCTATAGTGATCCACGGGGACCCAGCCTACCCGCTGATGCTCTGGCTCATGAAGCCCTATACAGGCGCCTTGGACAGTGACAAGGAACTCTTCAACTACCGGCTGAGCAAGTGCAGAATGGTGGTGGAGTGTGCTTTCGGGCGTCTCAAGGGGAGATGGCGAAGCTTACTGACTCACTCGGATCTCAACGAAACCAATATCCCCATTGTTATTGCAGCTTGCTGTGTGCTCCACAATCTCTGTGAGAGCAAGGGGGAGACCTTTATGGCGGGATGGGAGGTTGAGGCAAATCACCTGGCTGCTGATTACGCTCAGTCAGGCAGCCGTGCAATTAGAAGAGCCCAGCGGGAAGCGCTGTGCATCCGGGAGGCTTTGAAAGCTAGGTTCCTCAGAGAGCAGGGTAACCTGTGACTATTAAGTTTGTTCCCCCCCTTCCAACACACGCTTAAAAATAAAATACATGGAACTTTGTTAATTAACACCGTTTTCTTTATTACTGATTTCGCGGTAAAGGGTTGAAACTGGGACGCAGACTGTGGTGGGTAGGGTGTGTAGTGATGTAAAGACCGCTTCTAAACTCAAGGAATGACAGGCTCCTGCTCCTAGAGCGGTCCGCAGTGGCGGACTGGTTGTTTCAACGGAGCCTGCCATCCCTCCTTTTCGGGACTCTGTGTGTGGTGGCTATGTGACTTTGTGGCTGGGGAGGACGGTTACAGATCCCTGGCTGCATGGCTCTGTGATCCAGGATAAGGACCGCTGCATAAGATCTCTAACCGCCCTCCCCCGCCACAAAGTCACATAGCCCCCCCCACACAGAACATGAAAACCACCTCCCAGACCGACCAGGGTGCCTACTGACTGCACTGTGTGTGTGACCTGCTGCTGAACCTGCCCCCATGTCTGTACCCTGGTAAAGGTGACTGTCCTGTCCAATTACCAACCCCCTTCCCCCCCTTCAAACACAGTCTCCTCTAAAAGAACATGACAGAAACAGTAATTAACAGAAAAGTATTTTTTATTATCAACTAGACAGTTAGGGGATGAAACTGGGACGGGGGCTTGGGTGAGGCAGGAAGGAAAGGACTTATCAAAATTTTGGGAATGAGAGCCTTCTTGTACTTGAGCACTCTGCAGGGGTGGAGTGACAGTTTTCACGGCCCCTGCCACCCCTCCTTCTTGGTACTTTGGGTGAGGGGGGTATGGGACTTTGTGGCGGGGAAGGGCGGTTGCAGATACACTGCAGTGGGGCTCTGTCCTCCTGCTTCCGGTCCTGCAGAACATCCACAAGGCGCCGGAGCGTGTCCGTTTGCTCCCTCATTAGTCCAAGCAGCGTTCGAGTCGCCTGCTGGTCTTCCTGCCGCCACCTGTCCTCCCGTTCGCTGTGTGAGTGCTGGTACTCCGACATGTTCTCCCTCCACTGGGTCTGCTGGGCCGCCTCGGCTCGGGAGCAGCCCATAAGTTCTGAGAACATCTCGTCCCGTGTCCTTTTCTTTCGCCGCCTAATCTGCGACAGCCTCTGTGAGGGGGATGCCAGGGTTGGTCGGGAGACAGTCGCAGCTGTGTGATGGGAAAAAGGGAGTGAATTCCTTACAAAGATACATTTTTGCGAACAATGAACATAGTCTAGTCTGTCTCTGTGAACAAGACCATGCACAGCACCTATCTCATGCGCACTCAGGACAAGGTCGACTTTTCGGCCTTCGCATTCAGTGCCTGGGGTCTTGCAGTGGAGATCAGACAAGCGGGGCAGGACAGCAGAATTCGTGTAGCAGGCAGACATGGTAAGCCGTAGACTTTTGGCTGCTTAAAACTTAATTTATAGCAGTGCCCTCCTTTCACAGTCAAAGCAATGCTCCTAGCGTTGGCCAATTCCTGCTGCCGGCAATCCGGAAAGCATGAACTCTGCCCCTGTCCCACCCCCTCGTGGCTGTCCCCGGGAAAGATCCCTGTATGCTGCCCCTGTCCCGCCTCCACCGCGTGGCTGTAAACCGCCGGTTACAGTTATGTAAAGGAACAGGCAAGCAGTCCCAATACTAACATTCCCCTAATTCAAAGCAGGTCACCATGAGAGATCACCCTGATGAGGATCAGTGACACAGATAAAGACCGCATGCTGCGTGAAAGCCAGCAAAACCAGGGCCCTATGCCGCCATGCTCGTCGAGGCAATGATACCCAAGTACCTGATGATAGCCTGGCGTGGAAAAGTGTGCTACCACAGAGGACACAATAAGGCCGCTCTTCCCAGGAACCTCATGCAGAGGCTTTTCAATTACCTCCAGGAGAGCTTCGTGGAGATCTCCCATGAGGATTTCTGTTCTATCCCCGTACATATTGACCTTCTTTTCACATAGTTAATATTCCTGTTCTGTTAAAAATAAATGTTTACATGTTTAAAGCACTTACCGACTGATCCTTCCCCTGATTCAGGGTCCGGGTTAACGGCTGGGGAGGGTTGGTAGGGGATCTCCGTGAGGGTGATGAAGAGATCCTGGCTGTCGGGGAAATCAGCGTTGTAAGCGCTGTCGACTGCCTCGTCCTCCTCATCTCCTTCCTCATCTTCCCCATCCGCGAACATCTCTGAGGAACTGGCCGTCGACACTATCCCATTCTCAGAGTCCACGGTCAGTGGTGGGGTAGTGGTGGTGGCCGCACCTAGAATGGAATGCAGTGCCTCGTAGAAACGGCATGTCTGGGGCTGGGATCCGGAGCGTCCGTTTGCCACTTTGGTCTTCTGGTAGCCTTGTCTCAGGTCCTTGATTTTCACGCGGCACTGCGTTGCATCCCAGCTGTCAGGGCCGGCTTTAGGAAGTGCGGGGCCCAATTTGAACATTTTTGGCGGGGCCCCAGCAGGGATGACTTAAAAAAAAAAAGTAAAAAAAAGCCTTTCATTTCTTAGCAACCGGTTCCCTGTAAAAAGTTCTGATTTAAGGGATGTGCCACAGTATGTATTTTTTGTACCAATAGGGTTACCATACGTCCGTATTTTTAAAAATTCCTCCCGGATGGCGATTTAAGAACCAAAAAGCTGGACATGTCTGGGAAAATACGGATGTACGTTAACTCTACCTAAAGTTCTTTTTTAAAAAGATGGGCCTGAACTAGAAATGAGCTCTGTTTCACATGTGTGGGTCCCCACCACTTCCTGGGGGTGTGCTAGGGTGACGAGATGTCCTGATTTTATAGGGACAGTCCCAATTTTGGGGTCTTTTTCTTATATAGGATCCTACTACCCCCCACCCCATTCCAATTTTTCACACTTGCTGTCTGGTCACCCTATATGGGGTGTGCACATGTGTGGGTCCCAGCTGTTCCCTGCCCCTCTCATTGAAGCAGGTGTGCAGGGTTACTGTCCTGGGAACTACAGGCACCAGTGGACATGGGGCTGGCTGGAGGCAGGGCAGGGGCTGACTGGAGACAGGGGGATGTGGGGTGGGCTGGCTGTCTTCAGGCAGGGCCGCAGGAGGGTGCGGCAAGGGTTGGCAGGGCTGGAGACAGAGGAGTGCGGGACTGGCTGGCTTCAGGCAGGGGCATGCGGCAGGGGTTGTCTGGAGACAGGGCAGGGGGTGCGGGGCTGGTGCGGGCAGGGTCTGGCTGCAGGCAGGGCAGGGAGTGTGGGGCTGGCTGCAGGCAGGGGCTGGCTGCAGGCAGGGGGTGTGGGTACAGGGGGTACAGCCCACCCTGTAGGGTAAGTGCCTCCTCCCTCCCACACCGGGGTAGCAGCAGCAGCCCGGGGCTCAGGGGCTATTTAAAGAGCCCAGGGCTCCCCTGCTTCCACTGCCCCAGCCCTTTAAATAGCCATGGGAGCCCTGGGGAAGCGGTGGTGTTCTGGGGGCTATTTAAAGGGCTGGGGCAGTAGAAGCAAGGGGAGCCCCAGACTTTTTAAATAGCCCCCAGGGCTCCAGCAGTGGGGCTCTGGTGGCAATTTAAAGGGCCTGAGGCTCCAGTCCCTGCTGGGAGCCCCAGGCCCTTTAAATTGCCCCCTGGGGAAGCTGGGCCACCCCAGTACAGCGCACTGGCAGGGCTTGGGTGCGGGGCCCGATTCAGGGGAATTGGTTGAATTGGCCTAAAGCCGGCCCTGCCAGCTGTATCCTCTGAGTGCCATGGCTTTGGAGACCTTCTCGTAGGTCTTCGCATTCTGTTTTTTGGAGCGCAGCTCCGAAAGCACAGACTCATCACCCCACACAGCGACTCCCAATCCCCTGGCCCAGTCACTCCAGCGGAGCACACTCCCTCTCAAAGGCAGGGGGAGGTGCCATGAGGGCCTGCTTGTAATTGCCAGCTGTGGGAGGGAGTGTGCAGCAGTGGTTAGCGAAGGGGCCTGGAAAGAAGGACTGCTGGGTCCCATCCGTACTTCTGACACTTGGGGTGACCCTGAGCCAGTAGCTTCCCCTCCCCAGGCCTGTTTCTCATCAGTAGGGTTGGGGTCACAGTCCTGACAGCCCAGGGGGGTTGGGAGGCTCCAGGAAGGTGTGTAAAGTGCTGGGATTTCAGGATCCTGGAGGCACTGTTACCCCTGCACTAGGGTGATGTTCTGCACCCCCTGCTACTGGCCAAGTTTCTCCTTTCCTTGGCAATAAGACAAACTCTTGTTTTCACAGCCAGCCGATTGCCCAGTGTCATCACCCTGCCTGCTGGCTGGGCAGGGTAACTCCTCAGGTCACCACGCCTCTCTCCAGCCTGCCTTGGGCTTGGAGAGTGAGGAGAAGAACGAAGGATGACACTGAACATCCTCCATCCATCGCTCGCAAGTGAGTGGCATTAGGGTTCGTCGGTGGCGTCCCCCGTCTGTCTGGGGAGAGGCAGAAAGAGGGGGAGAGAATCTCTTCCAAAGGACATTGGATTTGCAAACAGCCCCCAGGAGCCCCTCGCTCTCAGACTGGGAGGGGCTTCTCCAGAGCCGTCTCCAGTGTGTTTGGCAAGGTCCCAGCAATGGGGCTCCCAGCCCTTCCCTTGTGGGAGACTGTTCCCCAGGCTGAGAGTGTCTGAGCTGGGCCAGACCCAGGGAGCTCCTGAGCATGGACATCAATGGGAAACAAGGGGGCCCTGGCCTTGCTATGCCTAGGGACTTTGAAGTGGGGAATGGTTTCCCAGGAGAAGTCCGGACTCCTGGGTTCTGGTCCTTCTCTAGCCTGGGCGGGAGTGGAGGGAGGTGTGAGTGTGGCCTGGGCTGGCAGGAGGGAGCTGCTTGTCCAAAGTGACCAATGGTCTTTGTGACTGACCCCAGTGCTTGAAAAGGATGAGACTCCCCGGTTCTTGCAGCCCCAGAGATGACAAGGGGGAATGTTGAGGGGGAGCAGACCATGTAATGAACTCCTGCCAGTGTGTGTAGCTTGCACTTCCTGCACCCCTGTGGGGGGAGGAGGAGCTGCTTTGGCTGGGGCAGGGATGGGGAAGGACCAAACAGGCTGGTTAGTGAAAGGCTGCCTTGACCCCAGACTCACACCTGCTCCCTGCTCAGTTACAGGATGGCCAGGCTCCTGAGGATGTTCAGGAAGAAGGCTCTGCAGGTGGCCCCAGAGCCTGAGGGAAGCAGCTGCCATCTTCCCCCGGAGCGGAGCGGCCCCTCCATCCCCGCTGGCGGGGAAGGAGCTCCCGGCCGGGCCAGGAGGTGGAAGTGCCCAGCCTTCTGGAAGAGGAAACCTGCTCCCGGCGCAGGTGCAGAGGTGGGAGAGGCACCGGCCAGGCCAAAATGGAGCTGGGCCAGGATGCGGCTGGGCAGGCAGGACCCAGCCCAGGAGCGGAACCGGGCAGTGTGGCTCCGGAGCTTGTTGTGTGAACAGCAGCGGCCCCAGGAGCCCAGCCCCCATTTCCAGCAGGAGGCATCGCCCTGCCCGGTCAGTGGGGACCTTCCAGCCTTCCCAGGGCAGGAGGTGGAGGGCCAGCCCGCTCCCCATGGGACAGCAGCAGCACCTGGGAGCCAGACAGCAGTGAGGCCGATCGACGCTTCTGCTTTGTTCCAAGTGAGAGCAAGGCTGGGCTCAGGGAGGGGTGAGGAGGGGGCTGTGAACACCCTGGGCCCAGGCCCTCGAGCAGTGCTATGGGGGCGGGTCCCCAGCTCAGGTGTCTGGCCTGAGCCACTGAACCCCACTGACACTAGATGCTGCCACTTTGGTCCTTGGTGCTCCATTGGGCGGGTGGTGGGAGGGGCTGGGAGGCACCTCCTAGGGAGTCCAGGACAGTGTGGGGGGGGTCTCTTTGCTATCGACTCCTGAAGGAGTTGGGGGCTGATGACACTGAGGCTACTTGGAATCAAATACATTTGAGATACAAGTACAAGTGGGGAGGGGGCGGAGAGCAGTGAGCGGGGCGGGGTCTTGGGGAGGAAGCAGCGTAGGAGTGGGGCCTTGGGGAGAAAGGGTGGTGCAGGGGCGTGGCCTGGAGTGGAAGGGATGGGGCTACTGTTTGGGCTCTGGTGGCCGCTACTTTTAGGGAGCCTGCCCAGCTCCTGGTGGGACCACAAGACATCCCAGAGGAGAGAGGGTGGCTAGCAGAGCGGTGACAGGGTGGAATGGCAAGTGACCGGCAATGTGGCCAGACAGCGGAAGGAGAAAGGGGCTTTCCCCCCGGGAGGTGAGAGGCGAATTCTGGGTTTTCATTGACCCAGGACTGCAGCTGTGAGTGAGGTGCAGTGAAGGGAGGAGCACATCCAAAGAGCTTTTGGTGTCTGGATTTAAGAGCCCGAGGCAAAAGGCCACTGCCCAGTGCGCTGTGGGTGTGTTTTGCTCATAGTGTTGTGTTATGAATCCTGATTGTGGTGTTTTCCCAAGTTAATGCAAGGTGATTTTCCTCCTTTTTATTAAAGTTTCTTTTCTACATGCAGTGCGTGTGAGTGGGGAAGGTATCACATCTTAGAGGCACCCAGTGGCCAGGGTTAGTTTCCCCGGATTACTGGGTGGGGGCTTAAGCAGATTGTGTGTTGTATTGTTGAAGAGGAGCCCCAAGCACCCAGACAGGGAATTGTAACTTCAACCTTCAGAGTAAGAGCCAGAGGTGCTGCCAGCTGAGCTAGCCAGGCCGCCTAAACGTATTAACCCCTTTCACTGCAAGAGCAAACACTGGGTACTTCTGTGCTTCTCAGCAGCTGGGAAAAAGCCTCTTGGGGAAATATCTCCTGCCCCACTGCCAAAAGGAGCCCCTTGAGTGGGAACGGTCAGAGGCCCCACCGGGGGGCTGGCCCTGCTTTCCAGCCACCTTGTGATGCTGGCCGCAGAATGAATGTTGGTCTGTGGGTGGCCTTCAGTGGGGGTTTGGCATGGCAGGGAGCAGGCTGGCCGGGTGTCTTTGTGGCTGTCTGCTGGCCACGCATAGACATGATTCTCCCCTCCTCTTGCCCTGCCCTTGGTTGCTCTGTGGCTCTTAAGCCTTCCCTTGGAGCTGTCAGCACCAGCTGCCTCTGCTCTAGGTGCCCAGAGCAGGAAAGGTGAGTTGGGCTCCAGCCTGGGACTCTTCCTCCCTCCTGCCTAGCCCTGACTATGAAGCCTGGCCCTGGCACTCCTTCCTTTAAATGCCATGTGGACAAGAGGAAGAGTGTGGCAGCTGCAGGGACCAAAGTTGTGGACATCAGGTGAAGCAGCAAGAAACAACCATATGGTCAACCCACAGGAATCTCTAGCCAGACTGTTAAGTTCTACGGCCCCAACCTATAGCAGCCAGCCCATTGAACCTGCCAGACCAAAGACCTATCTCCAGTGGGCATCAGTCACCCAGCAGGAGGGAAAAAGCCTCACTTTAGTTCACCTCGAGAGAGACTAGCCAAGCACATTTTGCTCCAGGGCTTCGTAGCAAAGCAACATACCTCTAGGAGGTCCCACTGAGATGTGAACTCAGACTCCAGGATTCAAAGTCCTGAGTGTTGCCTATTACACCATGGGACCTGCTGCTAGTTCATTTTCTAGACCCCCCGTGACTCTCAGCTGGCTGGTTTGCACTCTGAACTTATTGCTTCCCACTAGCTGCTTCCTCTCGCAGGACCCTCTCTCTCCTCCTCCATCGATTGTGGTCCTGCACTATCAGATCCGCGGGTCCTGCCCTGTGTCCCCGCATCCCCCTGCTTGGTCTCCATTCCCTGCAGGCTGCAAAAATGTCAGGGGAGGCTGCCCCTCCCTTCACTCGGTGCTCCCACTCAAATCGGCCAGCTGCAGCCTCATCTCCTGGAACTCGGCCAGCTTTCGTTTGATCCAGTCGTACAGTCACATGCTGACTGGCTCCCCAGCCTGCAAGACCTTGTGGAAATCCCACAGGCGATGCTGCAGGACATGGCACCATTGGTTTCTTTAATGTTGCTGTTTTCCTGACCACCAGAACAAAGCCGCCAGCTCCTCCCTCACCGACTCCCACCAATACCCCTGGTTGCCATATAACCCTCTGATGCTTTCCCGTTCTGCCAACACCGCCAGGCCTCGCCATCCTGCTCCTTTATCTTGCAAGCTCTGGATGTTCAGCTTCCAATATCCTCTGCTGTGAGTCAGGGAATTGCCCACATTGAGCACACAGTGAGAGTTGCGTGATCCAAACAGTCCATTGGCACCACCCTGCACTGGGCTGTCAACGTGCTCTCCTTCACGTAAATCCAGTCAATGCAACTCCTGGCCTGTCCCCGCAGAAAGGTGTATCCCCTCTGCGGCTGGTGTTAGCTTGGGTCAGAGGAATAGGAGGCTACCACACGCCCCCCACTGGTTCCACTACAGAGAAACATGTCCTCTAAGCCAACCTCGCTACAGACCTGCACCAGGTAGTGCTCATCATAGAAGAGTTTCCCCTGATGGTCAGGAAAACAGGACCAGCAGTCCTCAGGTCAGTTGCAACAATTGAAATCCCGCCCCAACACCAAACACCGTGCAGTCCAGAGGAAGGGAGCCAGTTCCCTCCATAGAACTTCCCTTTCACACCTTAACTGGGGACCATACACACTAATATAGCCCTAACCAGTGCCACAGAGCACAAAGCCCACCAGTAATGCCCTCCCTGGTTGGAGCTCCAGCCCCTTCTCTACTAGCATCATGAATGTGAAGAACAAGACTCCAACCCCATCATTCTTCCCTGGCCTGGAGGACAGAGAGATGGGCCCTTCCACCACTCACCCTCTGCCCATCAAGCTACCCTACACTTGTTAATGTGCATTTCCTGAACACCCACCATGTCCAAGTCCAGCTGCTCCAAGGCACTAAACATCAAGCCTCTCCTCCTGGGCCCCCAAATCCCTTCCATCTTCCACACAGCCATTTTCACAGCTGCCCCTTCCAGGGTACTGCCCTCTCTCAGCTGCACAGAGGCGTTTTCATCCCCTATACCTGCCTGTCACTGCCCAGCACCATTCCTGAGGGCCACCCTGCCTCACTCTCTTCCTGCCATATTGGGACCACTAATAACTCATGCACGAGAAACAGCTCCCATCCTTCATTGTTAAAGGTCAGGCCAGCCAACTAGGGGCAGAAACCCACAGTATCTTTTCCTACTGCAGAGCCTAAGCTCAAAGACTCACCTTCAGTGCAGACCCCGCTGTGTTCCCAGACAACAAACCACCACAGTACAAAGAGGGATGTCAGGGCCTGCCAAAGTCTGGGATTGAACCAGGGGCCTTTAAATCTTCAGTCTAATACTCTCCCAACTGAGCTACTTTGGCAGCATTTTGGCCTGCTGCTTCTCTGCCCAGGATGTTTTTGCAGCAGTTGCACACAAAAAGGACATCATTGTGAGCGGCCCATGAAGAGAAGATTCACTTTTGCCTGCCTTGCTCAGCTTGACTTGCTGCCTCACCCTGTTCCTGCCTTAGTGCCCGGGTTGACCTGGTGGCAGAAGGGGACTGGGGGCCAGTAGCGCGGGGAGGAGGTTGACCTGGACCCTGAGCTAGACTAGACCTTGCTGGTGAGAGTCTGGTCACCACTTGCTGCCCCACCCTGTTGTCCTGGCTTCCCCCACTGGACGTCATTTTGGGAGGGAAGTGGGGCTTCTGCCTCCCCTCCCTGATTTTCACACCGCAGAGGAGTGCGAACAGGAAAACAAACGGCTGCTCCACACCCCCACCGGAGGAACCCGGCATCCTTAGCTGTGATGAGTAAGAAGTGTCTGTTGGCTGACAGGGCCTGTCCCCGAGGAGCTGGAACAGCAGCTGCCGCCTCCCCCTCGGCTCCAGGCTGTGGGAAATGCTCATTGCCTGGCTGCATGGGCAGACGCTGCTCCGTGCTCTGGAGAGCGTCTGTATTGCTCTGTCAAACCCTGTCTTCACTGAGCCGGTCTGGTAAGGTCCCAAGTGCCCCCTCTGACTCGGCAGCTGAGAGTCTGTGCAGACGTCAACCCCCCTGCCAGCCTCACAGGCAGCAGCAGCACCAGCCCCCCCAACACCACAGGGGCACTCAATGCACTTCCTGTGGGGAAATGGCTCCTTGGCATCCTGCTGCTAGAGTGAGAGCCAGGAGAGAGCAGTGTCTGGCTCACCTTGGGGGGGAGAAGAGACCTGATGAGTGCGGATCTCCCTCTGTCTCCCCCGCAATGCTGGTCAGTTTTATTGTCACTGTGATAGTCAGTGCTTCCCTTCAGGGCCGGCCATAGAGGGGTCCGGGGTCCAGGACAAATCCCCTCCTTTCCTCCCCAGGCCCTGTCCCCACTCTGCCTGTCATAGGTTTATTCCCCACTTTGAACTTTAGCGTTCACAAGATGGGGACCTGCATAGGCTCCTCTAAACTAAAATCCTAGTTTAGATCTGGTTCTCGCTGCCACCAGTCAAGTTTTAAGTGTCTGACACACTCCCTGTTCCCCCAAAAAACTTCCCCTGGGGAACACAGATCCAAACACCTTGAATCTCAACACGAAAGGAAATAATCCATTTCCCTCCTCCCCTCTCCTAGTGCTTAGGAGAGATACCTGGATTCAAATTCCTTGAACCAACCAAAGAGGATTACTTCCCCCTCCCCTTCCCCTGAAAATCCAAACAAGGGAAGAAATCAATCAAGTTCTAAAAAGAAAAGATTTTATTAAACAAAGAAAAAAAAGTACACTCTCTGTATTACCAGGATGCAAAAATACAGGGTCTAACTTATAAAAACTGGAGAGACTTCCCCCTCCCTCCTCCTCAGCATAATCAGAGTAACAGCAAACAGAAATAAAGAATTCCTTCAGCAAACACACAATTGAAAATATAGAAAGCAACTTAAAAGACTAATCCGCCTTTTTAACTAATACTCACTATACTGGATAGTAGGAAATACTCCAGGAGAACTTGGAGACATGTCTGGCCTCTCTTAGATCCAAAGAGAGCACACAACTCAAACAAAGAACACAGACAAAGCCTTCCCTCCACAGGGATTTGAAATTATCCTGTCCCTTGATTGGTCCTCTGGTCAGGTGTTCATCAGGTTACTGAGCTTGTTAACCCTTTACAGGTAAAAGAGACTTTAACCCTTAACTATCTGTTTATGACACTGCCCCTTTCCCCAAGCCTCCACCCTTCCCCTCTCTTCCCACCCTGCACCTCCCTGCCCCTGCTCCTCCCCATTGCCCCTCCAGCACCCCACTGAACAGCTGAGCACCTTTATTTTTCTGTTGGTGTTGCAGCCCCAGAGCACCCATGGAGTCGCTGACTTGGCTCCTTTCACACTCTAGAGAAAGGAGCAGAACCAGGGCTATGGCTGATCTATGGGGCACTAGGTGAGCGGCAGAGGCTTCAGGCACTTAGAGTTTGCCTGACACCTCAGGGACACAGTGTGAGGTGGTGCCCCAGGGATCTCTATGAAAGGAGCAGATCAGAATTTACTTGGGGTGGGGAGAGAATTGAGAGAGTCTCAGGGGGTTGTACAGAGGTATTGCCCTGGTGAGAGACTGGCTAAAACACAGGCCTTGCTGTGATCAGGCTTTGAACCTGCACAGGGGCACCCTAGTGGATTTCAACACCAATACCTTAACTATTCGGCCATCACAGCTGTGAGCACAGCAATGCCCCAATGCCCGAGAAACTGGTAAAGAAGTCACGCCTGGGCATTGTGAATCATCTGAACTACAGAATTCCCACAGCAAACCTGGCTCCCAAAGCACAGGGGGGATTTGGGGTTCGTTCTCTTTGCTTAGCTATGTGCAGTTGCACAGAGAGCGTGTTTAAAAGTCTCCCCTCCCACAGAGCTGGAATGGGAAATGATTCTGAACTTGAAGCCTGATGTGAATGAGTATGTCTGGACCACAGGGCCAGGGACTGATCTTTGCTATAGAAACCAGTGACACACTGTCGGAGAAAAACTCAGTTCTCGCTTTTTCGTTTGGGTGCAGCAAAATCAAATACTTTATTATTTCTCCAGTAATTACAATGGAGGGAGAGAGTGCCATAGGACACAGGGTCGCCCCAGTCCTGGACAGGTCTCTCAACTGGTAAACAATTACAGCAAGCCTTTATACTTTTGTTACAGACAATTTCTAGCAATAATACAGACGGTAAAAAGAAACACTTGCATTTGTTTATACATAAGCCTTTCTGCTATCTTATTTGTCTCACTCCTAAAAGACGCCAGCCTGCATATTTGCAAGGTCGTAATAACTTTTTACACAGTTCTTTCTTGCTTCTAGAAGTCTCACGTCATTAGGATTACGGCTAGGCTAACTCTTGCTAACTGACTGACATGCATTAAAATCCCCTTCAAATCCTTATTAATTCTTTCCCTGCTTCCACACTCCCCCCTTTTGTACTTCTAGTACAACAAATATTTTCAAATCTCTATTTGCATTAATTCGTGGATTTCAGATTCTACATCAGATGTTTCAACCTTAGGTGTTTTGATTGGATGTGATGACAATGCATGATTAGCATGAACATGAAAGGTATTGCTATTATTACGTTTTTTACAACAACAACATAATCCTAAGCTAACTAACAACACTACAAACAATAACATTCCCATAGGAATAATATAATGGGATTGTTGTACAGTTTTGGTTACAAAGCACAATACATCATACTTAGTACATAAAGTAGACACTCTATAAGCTGTATGAAAGGCATTCTTTTCAGCTTGATATATATTCGGAAGCATGTGAATTTGCCCTTGCAATTCAGAGATTCTTTGAACCTTTGGTAACAATGAAAGCAAATTTTGAAACCAATCAGGCACTACTCTAGTCCAATTAAAATATACCTGAAATCTAAGAGCTACTTGCAACATTCTATCTGCAGGCCAGAAAATGATATGATTGCCTGCAGCAGTGGTAAGAATAATATGTATATCTTGCAATGTGGTGGCTTTAACGTACACACAGCTATCATTAGCTTGAAAAAGTGGGTGTCCCGTCAGGGTAGTTCCTTGATCTCCACCCTCTCAGCAAATATTGTCATAAACAGTGACAACTTCCCCTGGCATCAGTTTATAGATACACTGAGCTGTGGTGGTTCTAACGGCCAAAATGTCCATTGACTCTCTATTCTTATCCAAAATGTCAGGTGTTATTCTAGGGGTACTGTCTATAAATCAGTTAGGTATACCAGGTGGTCTAATTTTCCAGATGTCTCGGTAAATAATTCAGTCCCACATGCATCCTCCCCATGGACCCGGCAGGATTCGGTATGTGGGAGCCCACCCCCCCCCAACCGGTCCAAATGCTTGGAAGGAGCACTGTAAATGGTCACACTGCCATCCAGAAAGTGTCCAAGTATGTTTCCATGACCATAGATCAGATGGTTCCTGATGTGTCTGTAAGGGCAGTGGGCCAAGTCTGGTCTAGATCCCACTGCAATGCCTTCCCAGCCTCAGTGATATTCAATACCATCTCTCTCTATAACTTCTGGGTCATAGAACGAAGGGTGGAAATGACATGTAACTCACCAACTCCGGCCTGTACTTAAGATAGCTGAGCTTCAAAAATAAGGCTAGTGGCCTTTTCTAGTTGGCCCAATTTCTTATCATGTTCTTGGCCTTTAAGAATAGTCCAAATGGCTACTACACTATTGGCCCCAGCCCACAAGGATCTGCCCAATTTCCTCTTTTTCCAGGTTCTCTGTTGTGCTAATCTAATGGCAGCCCCTTGTGAGCAATCTGGGTATGTAAAAGTGATCTAAAAACTGGCTAAAGGCAATGTCATTTAAAATCCAATTAGGGAGGGCAATACATACTGAAGGATTTATCCAAAACACAGGGCGCAGCCTGTAGAATAAACCCCAAAATCCAATCAATACCACATTCCCAAGCATGGGTCCCACAAATTTTTTTTTCCTGCCAGTGTGTAATTCTTTGTTTCTTCACCAGGGTCAGTTCTCAATGTCCTTTTTAGTCAGGAATTCCTGGACTTTGGCAATGTCAGTGGAGTGAGTGTTTCTTCTTCTTTCCTGAAGCAGTCGTGGTTCAGCATCCTACAGGGGAGACTACCAGGACATCATCCTGTAATGATTTTGCTTCTTCTAGAAAAGTTTAAAGGCACAGTAGTTTGTCAGTGGACAAGGGAGAGGTTGCTAGCACGTCACCTTGTCCTTTTTCCCTGCTGTCCAGAAGCACAGTAGAACTAGAAGAAAGAATAGGCTAATTATCAGTAGGAAAATTCTTCTGATGTGGAGGGGTCTTTTTGCAGTGAGAATCATGGGTCGAAGCAGTCAGTCTTTGGCACTTCACAGCGGTGTTGGTAGTCAGCAGGACTTGGAAAGGGCCTTTCCAGCGTGGAGCCAAGGCAGTCTTTCGTTGATGGATCTTTATGTAGACCCAGTCTCCTGGTTCCAACGAGTGGCAAGGTTGCACAGGATCCTTCGGTAGTGCTTCCTTCACCTGTGTATAAAAAGACTTAACACATTTCATTAGTGCCTGACAATACTTAAGCATTATGTTATCCATCAAATGAATGTCCATCTGAGCTGGGGTTAGTGGGGGTGCAGTTGGTAGTCGCATTGGGTGTCCTGTCAAAATTTCATGAGGGCTGAGTCCAGTCTTTCGATTGGGAATGGCTCTCATACTCATCAGTGCCAAAGGAAGGGCATCTGGCCACTTTAAGTTTGTTTCAGCACAAATCTTGGCCAGTTTATTTTTTAAAATCCCGTTCTGGCGTTCCACTGTCCCAGCAGACTGTGGGTGGTGAGGGCAGTGAGCTGCACATAACTCCTTTACAATCTGTCCAGTAAAATGAGTTCCACGATCACTGTTGATACTCACAGGGATGCCAAAACGTGGTACAAAATCTTTAAGCAAAATTTCACAACAGTCCTGACATCTGCTTTCCTGCAGGGAAAAGCTTCAACCCAGTTGGTAAATACATCAACTAAAACTAATACATATTCATAACCACAACATTTAGACATTTAAATCAATCTGAATATTTACAAAAGGTCCCCAAGGAGGAGGGTGGGCTGCCCGCTGCACACCAATCTCGTTTAACTGCAGCAACCATCCCCCCCCTTCCTTGGTAGTCAGCCAAGTCTTAGCTGTGAGCGGTGTCCTTGACTGGGGCCAGCGCCTTATCCTTAGACTGAGCATGTTAGCTATTCTCTTTTTTTTTCTCCCTTCTTGGCTTTTTTTTTAAACCTACAAAGGAAACTTTTACTCTTTACTTATACACCTTCTTTTATACCATGAACACATAAACATTACTGTTATACAGTACATTAGTCTTATTATTCAATGTATGCCACATATACCCTTTCACTAAAATAACCTCATTACAGAACTTTGGAACAACAAGCCAGGACAAGCACACCCACTTTGAGAAGTTCACTTAATATAACCTCTAGTCCAATAGCTTTCCACCATCCCCAGCCCTCTGGCTAGAAGTCTGAGGTAGCCAGAAGGATCCCCTGTACAATATGGGGAGTGGGTTAACTTTTCATGTCCTTGCTTCCAAAGACTGTTGGTATGCAAATTTTAACAACAATTCTCAATTAAAAGATTTTGCCAATGTAGTTTCTTTCTCTTACTTAAGAAAATGTATTAGACTTTAGTATATCACATTTTTCTGATGTAACCAAACACTTTGTATTCTAAGTTGAACAAAACAAGTATCTGCATTTCAATCCAACACTTCCGCTTGATTTCAAATCAGACCATCTCATGAAAATATTAAACACAACAATTCTGGCCACGAGACAAACACCACAAGACAGAACATAGAACACAAAACATAATTTTTACTCTGTCAGTAAATGCATGGTATGTTGAATGCTGTTCAGCTGGCATTAATTTTCTTTGATTATCTGAAAGACAAAAACAGAAGTCTACCCCTTCTGGGCAGTCAATCATTACTTAAAATATACAAATACTCTTGTTGATTTCAGGCAAAACAGGGGAATTACCCCATATTTTCTCGTATGTGTTTCATAGGCAGCCCAGGTTTCAGCGGACCCCTTCTACCTTATCAATTAGATAATGTGCATTAACACAGATGCTTTCTGGCTTGCTTTTTTTACTTTTAACTCCTGGTTTTAAACACTGAAAGAAAACATCACCACTTATAGTGCCTTTAGAGCCTAATACAATTTTCATTACATAGCACTGTATACATTCTTCAACTGATTTAACAAAATTGTTCATAGCCAAATGATTGCAATCTAATAATTTCTTTGCCTGAATTTATTTACAAACATTTCAAAGACACCAAGAATTTTTCTCTTTAGCATGTTTACAAAGTTCAACTGCTGTTTCCTCCAGCAACTACAGTCAACTTTTCACTTTCCTTAAAAATCACTTGCTTGTCTCCCAACAGTCACTTTTATCAACTCAAATCACCATTCCAAATATCCTCCTGAGTATTTGAAATCCTCATGCTTATATTCACTTACTCCTTCTTTCCACTACACCCTCAAAAGTTTCCAACCTGTTCTCCAATCTCTCTGTCTGTTGCCTGCCCGCCTGGGCCCGATCCTTCTTTTCTCACTGAGCCGTCCCTTCCATTGGCACCAATTTGCTCCACTACCAGTTTAGCTAGGAGGGTGGGCTTCTCAACTAGCCCCCACCCTTCTGGTCTTTTCCCTAAAACATTTCTACTCACAAGACTACCCGAGTCCTCCCTAGTAAGGCTTGCCACCTGGGCAAAAATACATGGCCATTGGGTAAAGGACATTTACTTAACATATAATCCAAACCACTTTAGGGGGTCTACCCAGAGACCCACCCATTTGTCTGCTGACACTTAAACAGAAAAGAAAAATACACAGAAAGCAGAGAGAATTACAGTCTAAGCCAGATTTTCTACTTCTATTAAATTGTCCGTTACAGGGGGCAGGACAGAAAGATCTCAATATAACCTCAGAGCTTCATCGCACACATGGCTTCCACCCTGAGGAATTACGAATGAGAAGTTCAGTTCCACCCACACACCTAACGCCCAAATGAACAGAGCAGAAAAACAACAGTAACTGGTTAAACAGAACAGAACTAGAACCAGATAGTGCACCAAAACCAGATAGTGTTTCCTTATTCTATTAGGGCTCACCATTAATCATGCAATTTTTAACATATAACACCAATAGTACCAAACAAAACAAACAGAAAAGAACAAGGGTAAAACAGATAGATGGTGTAAATTCTGCAGGGCTCCCCCATTCTTAATTGCTCACCAAACTGTGACAAATATCTGTTACCAATTTATCCCTCATGTCAGGTGATCAGACTGACACTGCAGGAGGTTGGGGGAAGAAAACACACCATATAACCAAATTTTAAAGCTTCATTAAAAATAATAAAACAACAATGGAGAGTGTTGGGAATGCTCCCACCTCACTCAGGAAAAATATGAATGCTCCAAGCCTTAAGCCACTTTAATACTCACACATGTCTCACTGGAAAGTTAAGCTTTGCAAATATAATTCCAATTCTGTAACTTGTACTGCCTTTGGTTTGCCTCCGTCTCTATTTTTCCCCATCAGCTGAGGCTGAAAGCAGTTTTTTCTTTGCACAAGCACAAGCACAAGCACAAGCAGACTTGACCCCTCAATCACCTGATCCAAAGTCAGATGCCTTATCCATTAGGCCACATGGTCACATAAAAAAAACCTCTCCAAGTACTTCTTTGGAGAAGACGGACACTGTGTTTCTCAGACTCAGGTCATCTGCTGAGGGGGGCTGAGACTCTCTGGGCACAAGAAGTCGAGTTCCCAGTGACATGTGAGACTTAATTCTATGGGGCCAGGTGCAGGACTTTGGCAGGGAGGCTTAGGCATGGGGGATTGAGGTGCAGCGGATGGACCGGCTGTCTAGGTGTGGAGATTTAGTCGCACTGAGGCACAGGAGGGAGGAGGAGGAGGAATCCTGCTGATGGTCAGTGGCTGTGCAGAAAAAAGGGTGTTGATTCCCCCATCCTAAATGGGCTGGTTGGCTTGACCCTTCTCCCCTTTGCGGAACGTGGTGGGGACTGCAGCTCGCCCCTTGTGGGGCAGGAGGGCACAGGTGCAGGGTGCTGGGCTCCGATGCACCTGGAAAGCAGCTCCGGTGGGGTAGGGCAGGGCAGGGCAGGGCCTGTGGTTTACATTCTGCATTGCCTAGTGCTGGGCCATTGCACAATCCCCAGTCATGCCGCACAGCACACCCCAAGAGGCGGTGGGGGGCAAGCAGATGATCCAGCATGAGGAGGGAGAGGAAATGTGGTTGGGGGGAGGAAAGGTCTTGGGCTGCACTGGGGGAGTGCAGAACAGGGGGTGACACCCCAGAAACCTGAAGCAAAGGGATGGACAGGTGGGCTGGGTGGATAGATGAGGCAGCAAGCCTAAAAGGGGAGTGGGTCTAATGGTCAGAGCAGGGTGGGGGCTGGGTTCTATCCCTGGCTCTGGGAGCAGAGGGGGGTCTAGAGGTGAGAGCAGGGGGACTGGGAGCCAGGACTCCTGGGTTCCATAGTGGCAACTGTTTTTTCCTGTGTCTCCCTCCCTAGAGATCCCAGCCCCCTAGCAGAATCTGACTGGGGGAGGGGGTTGCCGTGCCATTCCAGACTCGTGATTCAAACCCCTCCCCCCACGGGCTCTGACATCACAGAATCTCCCCCCCAAGTCAGAAAGTAGGAGCCCCTCCCCACATGTGGAGGAAGCTAGTGAGTTTCTTGGGGGTCTCTGGTGGAGGTGACAGCACCCACCAGACACCCACTGATGGTTGCAAGGAGACCCCCCCCTACACAGCCCCCTGCTACGAGGGGCTGGGGGCACCCAGCCAGGGTCAGGAGGTGAGATGGGGTCACAGTGGCAGGAAGGGGGCAGAGCTGGGGGTGGTGCCAGGTCGGTGCTGGCTACACAGGGAAAAACCACACTGCTCTGTTACGTATTTCCCAAGGTTATGGCTGAATACAGGGTTTGGAATGACTTGACGGAAATATTTTGTTTCCAAACAGACTCCATATACCAAATGATGGTGCTAATATGCTCCCCCTGCGCCCCTCCCCAATTACTCCAGGATCCGAGCATCTTCCTAATTTGCAGGGTAGTTCTCCTCCCAGACTCGTGTGAGGGTGGGAAGCACCACCAGCCCCATTTCCTGCACGGGAAAACTGAGGCCCAGAGAGGCTGAGTGATGTGCCCAAGGACACTCGGGAAGTCTGTGGCAGAGCAAAGCATGTTTCTGCCTCCCCCCTCCCGGGTCTGGCCTGCTCCTGGGTCACTGGGTGACACTGGGGGAACTCGGGGGTAGGGGCAGCGTGAGGGCAGGACCTCAGGGGAAGTGGGGCAGGGGCAGGGCTTTGGGGGGAACGGGCGGAGCAAGGGGGGGCTCGGGGAATGAGGAGGATTAATTCAGTTCAGTGGCAGCTTTGTCTGTGGGTGACACTGTTACTGCAGTGGGTGTTTAAAGCCGGGCTCACCCGAGGGAGGAGGAAGGGGCTGGGTGGTGGGGACAGCGGGAGTTAGGGGAGCTGACAAGTAGCCGGTTACAAGGCTCATCAGACACACACAGAAACCAGCTCACACCTGGAGGCGGGGATGAGGGGGGGGTTACAGCCCCAGCAAACAAGGGGCGCTGGGAACATCCCCGCGGTGCAGACAAATGAATAAAGTCACCGGACGGAGACAGACCCGGCACTAAACTGCCCCGCACAGACCTGCCCCGCGCCAGGGCCGGCGGTGCCTCGGGCGCCAGGGTTTGGGGGGCGGCGTTTCGGCGGCGGGAGCTGCGGCCGCCCCGGTCTTCGCCCCTCCCCCGCCCCGATCAGCTGCTTTGTGCAGGGGCGGGGGCGAGAACGTTCACGCGGGCAGTTTAATACACTGCACGGGGAGGGGCGAGGATGAGGAGTTGCGGGGGAGGTGTCAGGTTGACCCAGGGACCCGCCCTTACCTGGGCTAGAGAGGACGAGACGCCCCGGTGCAGGCTGGGAGTTGTAGTTCCTGGCTCTTCTCAGAGCGGAAGTGACGGCCCGGTTTTTCAGACAACGCGCCCCCTCCCAGTGCACAGTGGGTAGCGTAGTTCTCCATGTCACACGCGGCCTTCTATTGGAGGAGGGGCCCTCTGGTCGTCACTTCGCCACGCCTCTCCCCGTTCCCTGATTGGCGGAGAGAGCGCGGGACAGAGACTCGGCGCGTGAGGTGAGGCCCCGGTTCCCTCGCCCCGAGGCTTCGCTGCCCTCCCCGTCCCGGGCGCGCGCTGCGGCCGTTGAGTTTCGAATCCCGCTCGGCCAGGGGCGCCCAACCCCGGGAGCCGGCGGGGGTTGCGCGGCTCAGTCTCGCGGCGGCACCAGTGGGACTCCGCCCGGCGCTGCTGGGGGCGCGGGCTCGGGGGCAGCCGGTGGCCGGGGCCAGGCGCACGGCGCGGGGCCGGTCCGAGGAGCGCTGAGGCGGGACGGTGCGTGGTGGCTCCGCACAGACCGGGGTCTCAGACACCCAGTTCCAGGCGCCAGGCTGCGCCCCTGCCCCGGGAGCAGCCCCGGGCCCGTGGGAGCCGGGCTGGGGGGGCCACAGGGCAGAGGCAGCGCGGAGTGAAAGGGCTTCACCCCCCACCCCAGCTGGGCCTGGGGGGCAGCAGCATGTGGGGCGGGGGGGCTGAGCTGCCTGTGAGCAGCCCCACGAGCGGCAGCCTGGGGCCGCGGGGCCGGGCGATGTCCCATCCTGTGTGCGCAGGGGCCGAGGGGCAGAATCAGTCTGTGAGTTGTCCGGCAGTTCAGGGGCTGCAGCCTCTTCATGCACACGGTCACTTTGTGAACTTCAGAGCAGCCCAGGATCTGCCGTGGCCCTTCCCCGAGGCCCTGCTCACGCCATCCCCTTCCTCCGCCGCTCTCCCCACCCTCACTCACTTTCACCAGGCGGGAGGGTGCAGGCTCTGGGCTGGATTAACATGGGGGCAAATAAAATCAGGACATGTCCCTGTGGAGAGTGGGGAGTTGTTGCTAAAGGTGGGGAGAGCCCTCAGTCTCTGATTGTGTGTGTGTGACTCTCTCCTCAGGATATTGGGGTTGAGTTTCCTGGGTGAGACGCTGCTGATTCAGAAAAGGATTAGACACTTATATGGACAATATCATCCAAACTTTGCTGGTATACAAAATGTAGAAGGGATATAAATCCTCATGCTTCAGGATATAAGCCTACCACTAACTGATAGGGTTCAGGAAGAAACTTCTCCTATGGGCAGGTTAATCCATAATTGTTTGGTAGGGGGTTTCTCAGACTTTCCTCTGAGGCAGCTGGGCCTGTGACTAGCCCTGAAAAATAGATCATTGGTGGGCCTTTATATTATGGGGCTGATCATTTTTGTTTTACGGTAGTGTTTAGATGTTCCAACCAAAATTCAGGGTCCCATTACAAAAACATAGTAAGAGATTGTCCCGTGCCTCAAATACAATCTAAACAAATAGACAAGATAGGCAAACAGTAGGATAAAGTATTATTAACCTCCATTTATGAAGGACCAGATTTGCAAAGGTATTTAGGTGCTTAAGATGCAAACAGATGCTTAAAGGTGCTTTTGAAAATTGCACCAGCAGGTTAGGTGCATAACTCCTATTGAAATCGGTGGGTGTTAGGCGCCAAACCTAACTTAAGCACTACTGGTCTATTTCCCATTCCAATTTTCACCAAAACCAATACGGTTCTGCTCACTGATGCCTAGAATATTCCTGGAATTTTGGAATTGATTGGATGTGGTGTTTACAAGTTCATGTTACAAACAGAGAAATGCTATCAAGTAGAGTGAAGAACTCACATTACTCAGTAAACAAGTTTTCAAATGTTTTCCTCACACAGATCACTTCAGATAAAGAATATTTCTTCTCCCAATCCGCCCTGCCTCACACCTACAGTACCCCACAGCAACAAGAGAGCTTAGTGACATGAAAAAGTAATTTTAGGACAAGATTAAGGGTGGGTGCAAACCAAGTGGTTTAAAAGTGATGGGTGCAGTCAGTCATTACATGATGATGTACACAGTCTGTGACATCACACTCCATTGCCAAGGAAACAATATTGACATCTCGTGCAGAGAAGTGTAAACAAGAAGCGGGCAGCAGCATCTTCTGCAAATATAAACAACTTGTTTGTCTGAGTGATTGACTGAATAAGATATTATATTGCACCCATAACATCACAGGCCATAGATGGTCAAAACACCTGGCTTTATGGTCACCGCTGTGGTGATGGCACTTTCACATCACTGGTATCTGATAGCCATAGATGGTCAAACCTTTTGGGATTTTTCCTTATATGGATACTCAGAGCCACAAGTAGGTGACCCATCTCAGGCGAGTAATGAAGAGATTGTGTGACACGCCAGCCAGCTTCTGCCTATAAAGGCTGGAGCTGCCACCTGCCAATTCAGCTCACAAGCTCCAGAAATCCCAACAAGAAGAGGCTGGCTGCCTCCTGTAGGCAAGACTTGAAAGCCAGACACCTAGCGTGATGGAAACAAATAGAAGGTGCAGAAGCTGTGACAGGTTAGATCACAGACTACTCACTTAAAGAATCAGAATGGAGACATTCCTGTTCCAACACCATTGTCTTCCCAACCAGCTGGCCAAACACAGCCGCTTGGTTATAGAGCTGCTCAACTTTCTTAACAGCTCTTACTCCATCTGAGACCTTTTCAAAGCTATCCACACTGGCTCTTTCAAAAGGAAAGTCGGTGGATTTTTACATATCTTCCTAACCAGTCTTTAAAGGGTTAAGTCAGTCTGTGAGTTAATTAACTCTTTCTGGCCCTGTCGCCTTCCAATGAGATATTATATTACACCCATAACGTCACAGGCCATATATGGTCAAAACAGCCACTGGGCCTGGGGTACTCAGCTGGGGCCAGGCAGGGGCCGACGAAACCAGGCCGGAGGGAGCCGCTCCGTCAGGAACGGACTGGAGGGAGCTGCTCGGCTGGGCTGGGCCTTGCCATGCCTCCCTGGAGCCCTCCTCACGTTCCTTTCCCCTGGTACAGCCTTTGTTCCAGCTCAGGTGGTAGCTAGTGGATTTCTCATGATGGCTGCCCCATTTGTTCTCTTCCACCCAGATACAGATACAAAAGTGATGAATTTATGCAAATAGGATGACCACACTCAGTAGATTATAAGCGTTGTAATGATACCTTACAAGAGACCTTTTGCATGAAGCATATTGCAGTTACATTATATTCACACTCATTAGCATATTTTTATAAAATCATATAGAATGGAACATGACAACCGCAAAGACGACGACAGCAGAGACACCTCCGAAGAAATGCCCTAGAGCCCTTGGGCCATCACGCTTCAGGAATGTGCATGAGGTACTAGGAGACCTGGAGATGGGGGGTGTCCTGCTGGTCGTAGGTCAGTGTTGTGAACCCCCAGTTGCTAGGCTGGCAATAAAACATTGTCTTGTTTTCACAGCCACTTTCGATTTCCTGGCTTCTATCCCTTACCCTGCTGGCAGGGCATTGTGCAGCACCCTTTCCAGCCCACCTGGGTGCAGGAGGTTGAGGAAGAGAGCATCTGCCATCCAGCTCTATCGAATCTAGAGCAAGTGAGTGGAGGTCTCCAGAGCCATCGCCAGTGTGGTGGGAATGGCCCAGCAATAGGGCTCCCAGCCCTTCCCTTGCAGGAGATTGTTCCCAACGTCGAGAGTCTTTGGGGAGGGCAGAACATGCCAGGTGCTGAACACCCACAACCGCAAGCAGTGAAATCAGTGGGAACTGAGGGCGACTCCTCCCTCCTAGGATTGGCACCTTGTGAACGAACTTTCGTTGAGGACTATCCGGGTTCTGCTCTTTCTCTGGCCTGGGAGGGAGCGGGGCCTACTGGGGTGGAGGGAGCTGCTTGTCCAAACTAACGGAGAGCCCCATTGCTCTGAAAGAACGAGACTCTCCCAGTTTCACAGGGCCCTATTGGGAGCAGCCTGTGCTGTGAGCTGCTGCCAGTGCGTGTAGACGGCAGCCCCCTTGCCCTGGGGTGGGGTGTGTGGTGAGGAGGAATTGCCTCAGCAGAGGGGACGTGGGCAGGGTAGCAGGCAGGCCCGTTAATGAGAGGCTGCCTTGAGCCCAGACTCCTGGCTGCTCCCCACTCATTTCCAGGAAGGAGAGTTTGAAGCGGATGATGAGGAGGAAGGCTGGGCAGGTGGCTCTGTAGCCAGTAGGGAGTAGCGTCCGTCTTGCCCAGGAGGAGAGTGGCTCTCTGTCTCGCGGGCGGGAAGAGGCCAGTGGGCAGGCAAAGTGGAGAAGCTCCCTGACCTTCTGGAGGAAGAGAAAAACACCAGCTCCTTTAGCAGGCCCTGAGGCACCTTCTGATCCCAAATGGAGGTGGCCCCAGGTGATGCTATGTAGGAGGGACCCAGGCGAGGGCAGGAGCCGGGCAAGGTGGCTCTGTGGCTTCCTTTCCAGGAAGCAGAGGCGCCAGGAGCCTAGCCCCAGGGCCCAGCAGGAGCCATCCACCAGCCTGGCCACCGAGGAGCCCCAGCCAGCCCAGAGCAGGAGCTGGGCGGCCCGGCACGGGGACCAGCAGCTCTGCCTACTCCCAAGGGGCCAGCACCTCCTCTGTGGGATCTGACAGCCCTGAGGCTGAAGGCTCCCTCTGTGCAGGTGAGGGGAGACCCGGGGGACAGGGGGAAGGACAGGGGCAGTAGGGGACTAGTAACACCCTGTGCCCATTGGGTCCCCAAGGCGCCAGGACTGAGCCACGGAGCCCCACTAACACCAGTGGGGTGGCACAGCCACACCCTGTGGCAGGGGATGCTGGGCAGAGTCCGGGAGCTCCAGCCTTCCTGATGATGTTGGGGCGGGGCTGACGGCCACAGGGCCCTGAGGCTGATGGGCCTGAGGTTGTCTCTGGGAGGGGCAGGGTGGGGCCCTCTATGCCATGGGGTTTCTTGTTGAGGATGGGGGACATTGAGCCATTTCTCTACACTGCATCCCCCCAGTGGCAGCACAGATTATCCTTTCTTCTTCTCTCCCTGGTGCAGAGACCCCCAGTGCCCAGCAGGAGTGGGCTGAGGAGGAGGAGGAAGAAGAGAAGGAGGAGGTGTCCCCTGAACAAGACACCATCAGGGTCATCCAGGAGCACCTTCAGGGCAGAGCTGAGGTACAAAAATCTTACAGCTGCGCTGCCCCTGAGTCTGCCCTGCCCCTTCTTCCATCCCCACCCACACAGGGGGGTCTTGTCCCAGAGAATCCATCACCCCCAATGGGGGGAACTTCTCCCTTGTTACCTGGCACCCTGAAGTGGGGGCATTTGTCTCACGCAGGCCAAGGTGTCCGCTCCCCACAGACACTGTCCCAGTTACAACCCCAGTCTGTGCAGGGCGACACTGGTTTTGGGAAGCGGAGCGGCTTTCTCTGTCCAACTCCATGGGGTTCCTGAGCCATGGAGCTGGTGTAGGTGGGTTGGGGAGGTCCCTACCTATCTCTCTCTCTCTCTCCCCACCCCACTCCTAGTTGATGGCCAAACAGCTCCGCTTCCTCCATACTGTCCCACGTCTGTGCTTCTTGGCACAGCAGCAGGGGCTGAACACTCTGGAGCCTCACTTCTCCAAAGCGGCCCTCGTGGAGAGCATTGCGGTGAGTGGGACCCCGTGTCTGGCCCCTGGGGCGAGGGACCCAGAAATGGGAGGAAGAGTTGGTGGCGCCAGAGGGGGAAGCAGAGGACAGTGGTTCCTGTGGCTGAGGGCTGGGGAGCAGGGAAGGGAGAGCTGCTGACACCAATCGGGAGCTGGCAGTGGGGGAATTGTAAGGCCGGAGGGGAGGGGACGGGAGGGGAGGGGGAAGGAAGTTTGATGGATGGGAGGAATGGAGGGCCCAGCTGGTTGGGGGTGGGGGTGACACTGGCTGTTTCTGCAGAGCGCTTTGGCCTCCTCCCTGGGAAGTGCCTGTGGGGCCTGAGTCTCACATGCAATTTTATCTTCTTGGGGTCTCTCAGGAGCTGATTGAAAATCTGCCCCTGGTGCCAGAGCCAACCTCCATCATCTCCAGCTCCATGGCCGCAGTTTGCAGGCTCAGGTACCAGGACTGTCCCATCCAGCTGCCCTAACCCTGGTGCTGATCGGGTCTGGAGCCGGGAGTCCCAGATCTTCTCCAGCCTAGATTACCCCCAGATGTGGCTGTTCACATCCCCCAGCAGAGGAGGCAGGAACATCCCCCCCTTTCCTGGCTGGGGGGTGATTGCACTCCAGTAACGTTTGAGTGGCCGTAGGGAGGGGATCACTGCGGGGGAGGGGGTCATGTCCATGGCAGTGCCAGCGCCACTCCGGTGCCACCAAGGATAACACGGGCTCCTCTCTCCCCACAGCAAACTGAAGCTGCTGCTTGCCCTGGAGCTGGAATCATGCCTCCTGCGGGCTTTTCTTTACATCATCTTCACGATGGGCACTGGGCAGGATACCACCCACTTCCAGGTAGGTCACGATCCTACTTCTCTGTCCCAGCAGCAGGAGCCGCCTCTGGTCCCTGCTCCCTCGGTTTGATGGAGCTGCTGAGAATAGGGGAGGGGTGAGCAGAGCTCGGAACAGGCCCGAGACAAACTGGCAGGGAAGGCCCCTTCCCTCCAGGGGGGATTGTGTTACCCCTCTGTGGCTGATCCCAGCCTTCCCTCTCCTCATTCTGTGCTCTGCTGCCTGGACTCTCCCAGGGATCCTTCCTCCCACCCATTGCAGTTTGGCTGGTCCCTAGTGTGACGAAGTGGGACTGTTCGCACTGGGGGCTGGGTACAGATCCTAAGTATCTAGCAGCAAAAGGCCATGCAGCAAATGCCTGACACTCTGTCTCCTAGCAACTGATGGCCGGGCCCCTCCCTACAAAGGTGCTGGCTAAAGGTGTTGGAGAAAAAGGGGTCAGGTGACCTCCTGGCCCGGGAAAGAAGCTGAGCAGAGAGGAGGGGCCGGAGGGGGTGGGGCAGACTGGAAACAGAGGGGAAGCAGAGAGAGAGGGCTCTGATCCCCGATGGGGGTTATGGGGCCCCAAGATGGACCTAACAGGGGAGGATCCTGTTATCTGTGCCTGCAAGACCTGTGTTGGACTGTGTTCCTGTCGTCTAAATAAACCTTCTGCTTTACTGGCTGGCTGAGAGTCCTGGTGAATCGGCAGGGAGCCCGGGGGTGCAGGGCCTGACTCCCCTACACTTCGTGACAACTTGAATGTAGGTGGGTTCAAACTTCCCCAGGTCACTGGCTGGAGTGACCCCGCTCAGTTCAGTCTCGAAGGGGGGAGAGGTGTGACGAAGTGGGACTGGTCTTACTGGGGGCTGGGTACAGAATACAGAAACTAAGTTCCAGCAGCACAAATGCCTGACACTCTGTCTCCTAGCAACTGATGGCCGGGCCCCTCCCTGCAAAGGTGCATCTAAAGGTGTGGGAGACAAAGGGGTCAGGTGACCTCATTCTGTGCTCTGCTGCCTGGACTCTCCCAGGGATCCTTCCTCCCACCCATTGCAGTTTGGCTGGTCCCTAGTCTGCTGGGTACCAGGCCCTACACAGAGAACTGCTAAGGGCAAGGATTGAGGAGCCAGCAGGCATCTGGCTATGAACTTTTGCTAAGTGTCCTTGGAGTGATGTGAATGGGAGAGGCCAAGATGTGCCTTTTGGGTCTGGCCAGGGCTCCCAGAGAACCCCCCCCCCCCGGTCCCGTGACTGGTGTAGCCCCATGTCCCATGACTGATGGGTGTTCCTGCTTCTTGCAGGCTCTGCACAACACCTATTTACAGAGCCTGGACGCCACGGTCAGGTGCCTGCTCACTGAGACCCCCCCACCCCAGACAAGCTGCAGCACCTCTTGGAGGTGAGTAGAATGGGCCGGTCTGGGGTGGAATTTCCCCTTAACCCCGTCAGAGGGCTGCAAAGGAGAGACTAGAAGAGTCCCGTTTCCATTGTGTCCTCCCAGCTTGGACCCAAGCAGCCCCACGTTTCCAGAGCTGTCAGTGCAGTGCAATGTTGGGACCCTTACGCCTCCTGGGGCGGGGGCACAGGGGAGCAGAGGGAAGGAGCTGGGACTGTCAGCCAGAGCTCTGCATGGTGGCATTAAGCACTAACAGTGAAAACCAGGCCTGGCTGGGGCCTGAGAGACTGAAACCCACCCCTGTGAGATGCAGGACATGGGACTCTGAGAAAAGTCACTGGCTCCTTTCTAGGGAGACCCTGAGATACAGGAGGAGCCTCAGAGAATCAGCTCTTCTGTCCTAGGGACCCTGCAGTTCCTGGAGGGATTGTCCTCATGGCCACTCCGTCCATCCTACCAAGGCTTTTGCAGCTGGGGTCTGGGGTCGAGGACATGTGCCTTGATCCTGATGTGCTGTTCATGGATCAGAGCACATGATCTGAGGGTTCAGAGCAAATAGGCCAGCCCCAAGACCGACCATTGTCCCAGCCTGGTGAGACAATGACAGCTTGTGCCCAGTGGAGGACAGGGCCAAACAGCTTGGCTTCCTCCATGCTGTCCCACGTCTGTGCTTCTTGGCACAGCAGCAGGGGCTGGACACTCTGGAGCTCCACTTCTCCAAAGTGGCCATGCCCTCAGGGGCTCATTCACCTGCACATCTACCAAAGTGATATATGCCATCATGTGCCAGCAATGCCCCTCTGCCATGTACATTGGCCAAACCGGACAGTCTCTATGCAAAAGAATAAATGAACACAAATCTGACATCAGGAATCATAACATTCAAAAACCAGTAGGAGAACACTTCAACCTCTCTAACCACTCAGTGACAGACTTGAAGGTGGCAATTTTGCAACAAAAAAACTTCAAAAACAGACTCCAAAGAGAGACTGCTGAACTTGAATTAATATGCAAATTGGATACAATTAACTTAGTTTTAAACAGAGACTGGGAATGGTTGGGTCATTACACTAATTGAATCTATTTCTCCATGTTAAGTATCCTCACACCTTCTATAGGTCATCTCGATTATCACTGCAAAGGTTTTTTTCTCCTGCTGATGATAGCTCATCTCAATTGATTGGTCTCTTACAGTTGGTATGGCTACTTCTTCTTCGAGTGATTGCTCCTATGCATTCCATGTAGGTGTGCGCGCCGCGCGTGCACGGCTCTTCGGAACATTTTTACCCTAGCAACTCCGGCGGGCCGGCTGGCGCCCCCTGGAGTGGCGCCGCTATGGCGGCTGTTATATACCCCAGCCGGCCCGTCCGCTCCTCAGTTCCTTCTTTCCGCCCGTGACGGCTAGTAGGAACAGTGGAGTGCTCCCTTACCTCCACAGCCCTAGCGTTCTCCATAGATTTAGTGTATATAGTTGTTAATAATTTGTTAAAGTTTTCTTGTTATAGTTGTATAGTTAGTTGTATAGTATAGTAGTTAGGGAATTAGAGGGGTTAGCCTCTTCTTCCGCCCGGTGCGGGCTTATACCGAGCACTGGGATCTGCCCTGCGTGGCTTGCCAGCGGCCTATGCCGGTAAGTGACCCGCACGACTCCTGCCTCCGCTGCCTCGGAGAGTCGCACAGATCGGATAAGTGCCCGATTTGCGTAGCCTTCAAGCCGCATACGAGAAAAGAGCGGGACTCTCGTCTGAAACAACTCCTTATGGAGTCGGCTCTCCAACCTCCGGCGCCAGCTCCATCGGCGCCGGCCTGCCTCCGTGAGCAGCGCACCGCAGCACCGAGCCGCCCGTGCCGACGCTCGGCACCCGCACCGCCTCCCCGGGGAAGAAGCACAAGGTGCCAAAGACGGCCTCTGCGAAGCAGCAGCAGAAGCCGTTAGCCCAGCCGCCTCCGACGCAAACGGTACAGGCTGAGGCAGTGCACAAGAAGTGCACCGGGCCGTCGACTCCGGCGCCGCAAGGCCCGTAGAATCCGGCACAGCCCAGCTCCCCGGTACCTACCGAGGAGGAGCTGAGGCTCCCGTCCACACCCGAGGCGTTCGCGACGGCGAGGGAGCTGATCGACCTCACCGCTGACACGGGCCATCAGCTACCGGCACCGCCGGTGCAGACACTCAAGTCCATTGGGAAGCCGCTGATGATGCGCCCTCCTTCCCCTGGCGGCCGAGGTGATCGCGGCACCACGATCCGGTCTCGATCCCAATCTCGCTCAAGGCGACGGTCACCAATGCACCGGGCCCGATCCATGAGACGGTCAACGTCGAGACGCCGCTCCCCATCTCGTCGCCGGTCGCAGTCCCGGTACCGCTCCCAATCGTGGTACCGGTCGCACTCCCAGCGACACTCCAGGTCCCGGTCGCCGAGTCACCGGCACCGCACCAGGTCCGGCTCCAGGCATCACGGCGACGCCGAGTCACGCAGCCGCCAAGGCGCCGCGCGCCGCGCCGAGGTCCGACTCCCGCCGCCCGGTCGAGCTCCCGGGCGCCGCAGGTCGAGCTCCCGGCACCGTCGGTCGAGCTCCCGGCACCGCGCTTCGCGCAGATCCCGTTCGCCCATCAGACCGCATGACGACCGGCACCGTCCGTCGGCACCGGAGCGGCAGTTTACTCCGGCACCGGACGTCCGCCCGGGAACCGCAACGGCTCCTCCCTGGCCTTCGAGGGAACCCTCAGTTGCTTCTCCTGAGGGCAGCGCGTTAGACTTCAGAGCGGGGTCTCTGCCGCAGGACCATGGACCCCAGCAGTGGGGATTTTGGGTGCCCTGGGCCCAACATGAGCAGGGACCTTCCCTTCCTCCGAGACAGCCTGGCTCGGCGCGCTCGGTGCCGGTGGCCACTGTCAGCAGGCCACCCCCGTCTCCAACGCCACAGACTGCCACTCACGGCACACCGTTGGGGCATGAGACACTGGCACCTGATCGCCCAGAGGCAGAGCAGGCACCTGAAGAGGTGCTGCCAGGTCACTCCTCGTCCTCCTCTCCCGACGAGGCTGTGGCAGGGGCGTCACCATCAGAACCCCCGCCTATTGACCTCAAGGCGCACCAGGACCTTCTCCGGAGGGTAGCGAAAGCCATCAACCTGCCCATCGAAGAGGTCCAAGAGGTCGATGACCCCATCACGGATGTTGTGGGAGCAGACGCCCCCGTGAGAGTAGCGCTGCCATTCATCCGCACAATCCAGCGGAACAATGCCGCCATCTGGCAGTCGCCTTCCTCCGTCCCTCCCACGGCACGCGGAGTGGAGAGGAAATATTCTGTCCCGCCCAAGGGGTACGAATATCTTTACGTGCACCCAACTCCGGACTCTTTGGTAGTCCAGTCCGTGAACGACCGGGAGCGTAACGAACAGCCTGCCGCTGCGCCGAAGTCCAAGGAGTCCCGGCGCATAGACTTATTGGGCCACAAGATTTATTCGGCTGGAGGCCTCCAGCTCTGCATTGCAAATCAAATGGCCCTACTATCCCGATATACATTTAACATCTTGGGATGCCTGGGAAAATTCGCGGAGCTGACCCCGCAGGACTCCCGCCGAGAATTCTCGGCGCTCCTGGAAGAGGGAAAGCTGGCCTCCAGGACCTTAATCAAAGCAGCGGTGGACTCAGCGGACTCGGGGGCCAGAACCGTGGCGTCCGGGGTAACCATGCAGCGCATTGCGTGGCTGCAGTCTTCCACTTTGCCGCCGGAGGTACAATACACCCTCCAGGACCTCCCCTTTGAGGTGCAGGGTCTATTCTCTGAAAAAACTGACACGAGAATTCAGACCCTAAAGGACGGACGAGTGGCGATCCGTACTTTGGGAATGCATACGCCGGCCACACAAAGGCGATCGTTCCGGCAGCAACCCTATCGGCCCGTCCCACAGGCCAGGTCTCGGCCATTTAATAATCGAAGGGCCCCCTTCCGCCGCAGACCGTCAGGGGGGCGTCGTAACCAGACCCAAGGCTCGTCCAAGGCTCCTCAAGGTCCAAAGCCGGCCTTTTGATGGGACGCCCGAGGACGGCCCACCACTCTCCCCCCAGAATCCATCCCTTTTGTTTTCAAGTCGCCTTTCCCGCTTTCTCCAGGCGTGGTGTTCTGTAACATCGGACAGCTGGGTACTCAACACCGTCCAGCACGGCTACCGCCTACAGTTTATTTCGCCCCCTCCCTCCCACCCACCTTCCCCGTCCCTCTTCAGGGACCCCTCTCACGAGCAAGTCCTCTTACAGGAGGTCCAGTCTCTGTTGAGCGTGGGTGCCATCGAGGAGGTGCCTCCCAGCAGGCGGGGCAGGGGATTCTATCCAGATACTTTCTCATCCCCAAGGCGAAAGGAGGTCTTCGTCCCATCTTAGACCTCCGGGAGCTCAACAAGTACCTCTGCAAGCCCAAGTTTCGGATGGTAACCTTGGGGACCATTATCCCTTCCTTGGATCCGGGAGACTGGTTTGCCGCCCTCGACATGAAGGATGCTTACTTTCATGTGGCAATTTACCCCCCCCCCCCCACAGACGCTACCTGCGCTTCATGGTCAACGAGGCCCACTACCAGTTTGCGGTGTTACCCTTCGGCCTCTCCACCGCACCGAGGGTATTCACCAAATGCATGGCGGTCGTGGCCGCAGCCCTCCGTCGTTGTCGAATTCATGTGTACCCATATCTCGACGACTGGCTGATTCGTGGCCGCACCCAAGAGCTGGTGGCGGCTCAGGTGTCCGAGATACTGCATCTGTTCCGCCCTGGCCTACTTATCAACGCTAAAAGTCCCACTTAGTTCCGGCGCAAAGAGTGGAATTCATAGGAGCAGTCCTCGACTCCAATCTGGCCAGAGCCTGCCTCCCTCATACTCGGCACGAGACGTTGGCCTCCCTTATACGGACACTGCAGGCCTTTCCGACAACAACGGTGCGGTCCTGCCTACGTCTCCTAGGTCACATGGCAGCGTGTACGTTTGTGACCGCGCACGCAAGGCTGCAACTTCGCCCGTTCCAAATGTGGCTGGCATCGGTGTACCACCCTCATCGCGACCCCATGGATATGGTGGTGACGGTGCCGGGACCCACTCTCCAGACGCTCAACTGGTGGCTAAATCCGGAGACAGTCTGCGCAGGGGTTCCGTTCCGCCCTCCTCGACCGTTGATCACCCTGACCACAGACGCGTTGGCGCTTGGTTGGGGGGCTCACATAGGAGACCTGCACACCCAGGGTCTCTGGTCAGCCCAGGAGCTCTCCCTCCATATCAACGTCTGGGAGCTGAGAGCGATCCGTCTGGCGTGTCTCGCCTTTCGGACCCACCTTCAGGACCGCTGTGTAGCGGTGTACACGGACAACACCACAGCCATGTTCTATGTCAACAAGCAGGGCGGAGCTCGATCCTCCCCGCTTTGCAAGGAGGCGATGCTCCTCTGGGACCTTTGCGTGACCCACTCGACCGCCTCGGCCGCTTTTTCTGCCGGGGTGCAGAACACGTTGGCCGACCGTCTGAGCAGGTCCTTCGCCTCCCACGAGTGGTCGCCGCCAGATGTGGCTTACGCAATCTTCCAGAGGTGGGGGTTTCCCCAGGTAGACCTCTTCGCCTCCCAGGCCAACAGGAAGTGCCACAGGTTCTGCTCCTTCCAGGGTCAAGCTCCAGGCTCCCTCTCGGATGCGTTTCTTCTGCCATGGACGGAGTCCCTCCTTTACGCGTTCCCTCCGTTTCCGCTCGTCCACCGAGTGCTACTCAAGCTTCGGAGGGACAGGGCCCACGTAATACTCGTCGCTCCGGCCTGGCCGAGACAGCACTGGTACACCATGCTGCTCGAGCTGTCAGTTCGGGATCCCATTCCCCTTCTGTTATGGCCGGACCTCATCACTCAGGACCTCGGCAGGCTTTGTCACCCGAACCTGCAGTCGCTGCATCTTACAGCTTGGTTCCTGAGTGGTTGACCGACGCAGAGAGGGGTTGTTCGGCGGCGGTGCAACAAGTTCTGCTGGAAAGCAGGAAGCCTTCGACGCGCTCTACCTACCTCGCGAAGTGGAAACGCTTTGTGCTCTGGTGCGACCAGCGAGGTCTTAACCCATTCTCGGCCCCCATCCAGATCGTCCCCGATTACCTCTGGTACCTGAAAGGTCAAGGTCTCGCGATCTCGTCCCTCAGGGTGCACCTGGCAGCTCTGTCAGCCTTTCGACCCGCTATAGGAGATCGCTCAGTCTTCTCCAACCCAATGGTAGCCCGCTTCCTTAAAGGGTTAGACCGTCTCTACCCTCAGGTGCGTCCTCCTGCTCCGACTTGGGATCTAAACCTGGTTCTCGCCCAGATGATGGGCCCACCCTTCGAGCCCTTGGCCACGTGCTCTCTGCTCCATCTTACCTGGAAGACAGCTTTCCTCGTAGCAATCACATCCGCCAGACGAGTCTCGAACTCGCGCTCTGACGGCGGGTCCCCGTGATACCGTCTTCCACGGGGACAAAGTGCAGCTTCGGCCACACCCGGCCTTCCTCCCCAAGGTGGTGTCGGCCTTCCACCTCAACCAGGAGATCTTCCTCCCGGTCTTCTTCCCGAAGCCGCACGCCTCACCTGGACGTCCGCAGGGCCCTCGCTTTCTACATTGACCGGACGAAACCCTTCCGGCGTTCGACCCAACTGTTTGTAGCGATCGCAGACCGCATGAAAGGCGAGCCGGTTTCCTCACAACGGATTTCATCCTGGGTGACGGCCTGCATACGAACATGCTACGAGCTTGCTCGCGTCCCCCCGTGCCGACTCACTGCACACTCGACCAGGGCGCACGCCTCGTCGGCCGCCTTCCTGGCCCATGTTCCCATCCAGGACATCTGTAGAGCGGCCACCTGGTCTTCAGTCCACACCTTCGCTTCCCACTACGCGTTGGTGCAGCAGTCTCGAGACGACGCAGCCTTCGGCTCCGCGGTATTACACTCCGCCACGTCTCATTCCGACCCCACCGCCTAGGTAAGGCTTGGGAATCACCTACATGGAATGCATAGGAGCAATCACTCGAAGAAGAAAAGGCGTTACTCACCGAGTAACTGGTGTTCTTCGAGATGTGTTGCTCCTATCCATTCCAGACCCGCCTCCTTCCCCACTGTCGGAATAGCCGCAAGAAGGAACTGAGGAGCGGACGGGCCGGCTGGGGTATATAACAGCCGCCATAGCGCGCCACTCCAGGCGCCAGCGCCCGCCGGAGTTGCTAGGGTAAAATGTTCAAGAGCCGGCACGCGCAGCGCACACCTACATGGAATGGATAGGATAAACACATCTCGAAGAACACCAGTTACTACGGTGAGTAACCGCCTTTTCCACCTTTTCATGGTCTCTGTATGTATAAATATCTTCTTTCTGTATGTTCCATTCTATGCATCCGCTGAAGTGAGCTGTTGGCCAGTGAGTGGCCCATCGAATGGACACTTAATTCACAATGGACCATGGGAGGCGCCCATCTACGCTGAACGGACTTTTCTGTGAACGTTCCATCTGACGTATCCTGCAAAGTATCCATCCTGCAATGACTGAGCAAAATGGGGACTTACCCATGTGACTCCAAGCTCCCATTTTTCATCTGTGATTTTCCACTAGCTGTGCTGACGACTTTGAAACAATGGGTTTCCCTCCACATGGCAGAAGTTAAAAGAGGCCCTGGAAACATCTCCACTGTGCCTCTATCCTGCTCAAACCTCTGGACTATGGACTTATACTAATGGGAGCATCTAACCAAGGGAGAGGAACTTCCAGTGATTTGGAAGCACCCAAAGACTTATCAAGCCAGCAGTTTATTCCATCACTGCTATAAGCCTGAACCAAGAACTTTGCAATTATTGTATTTGATTCCTTTAACCAATTTTAATTCTCACCTTTCTTTCTTTTTATAAATAAACCTTTAGCATTTAGATACTGAAGGATTGGTATCAATGTGATATTGGGGAAATATCTAAGTTATATATGGACCTGGGTGGGTGGCTGGTCCTGTGGGATCAGAATAGCCTCTTAGTTGAAGACATTTTAAAGAACCACTCATTTCTCAGTCTAGTGTTTTCGGTGGTAATACAAGGACTGGAATTCCCAAGGAAACTGCTTTCATGACTTCTTGTTAGCTGGTGTGGTGAAGCAGAAGTTTCCTTTGCAGGTTGAAGGGGAAAGGACGGACATTACTCATCTAATCGTAACCACATTGAGATGCTGAAGGGAGCAGAGCGAGGATTTGCTACTAGCAGTAATCCAGCCCAACGGGGAGAAGTTAAATATAAAGAAGAGGGTCATGTGGAGAACAGGGTTTGCTCTCAGAGCCTTGGAGAGAAAAGAAATCTGCCACTTTTTCTCTGTGAACTCAATTTGCTTTTCTTGTTCCTTTCCCTTACAGTAAAGATACAGAGAATGGAAGTGGTTAAACTTCTCCCGAGGCAATGAATCACTTGGCTTGGTTTCCTCTCACCATTGCCAGTGCAGACAGGAGGGACAGGATTTGTTTTAAACGAGTCATGGACAGTGGATATTTTCATTGTTTTCTTTCTAAGCATTTAGCTCAGGGGTCAGCCTCACAGCCCAGTTAGTACTGAGGGAGAAGTATTAATTAAAGGGCAAAACCCTTCCTTAATGCAGAGTTAAGATTGGCTGGTGCAATATCAGCCCCTTGCAGAACCTCTGCAGCCGCAAAACTCAAACTTCTGAAAAGCAGGAGATGCAGTTACAGTTGCCTGCACCACCTTCATCCTGTCCTCTGTCAGCAGCATCCCTTTAACACACACACCTTTACTCTACCAACACCCTACTGGCTGAAATCTACAAACTGTTCACTACCTTTTACAGCCCTTCCAACCAGAGCTCCAACCCCATCTTGGCCTGACGAGGCCCAACCCCTGGGCAAACCAGACTGGGGTAAGGATTAGGCAGGGCCATGAGAGTGACTGCAGAGCAAGACCCCTGACCCCTACTCAGATCAGCCCCACCTCACTGATCTCTCCTCACTTGGACACACTGCACCCCTCCCCAAATTCCTGAAAGCCTGGGTAGGGGAGCTTATTTTCCCTTGTGATGGTCTGAGCTCTCCCCACCCGGCCACAGCTGGAGCTAAGATAGATGTCCCCTCCATTGCTCCCCTTTGGGAAACACAGTGTTAATTTAGACGAATCTGATAAGACTCAGACGTGGAGTGGCTGATCTCCACTCACATTCTCCACAGTTCCAGCCCCTGTTGCTTATTGAAAGAAATGACTCAATATCCCAGTTTCATGTTTTATTAACATGAACAAATAAAACCAAGAACATACATCGCTAAGGCTAAATGACTATAAATACTACACAGCTAACGGTTGGTTAAACAAGCTAATGCGGTCTTGGGATGCATTAGGCGAGGTATTTCTAGTAGAGATAAGGAGGTGCTAGTCCCGTTATACAAGGCATTGGTGAGACCTCATTTGGAGTACTGTGTGCAGTTTTGGTCTCCCATGTTTAAGAAGGATGAATTCAAGCTGGAATGGGTACAAAGAAGGGCCACTAGAATGATCCGAGGAATGGAAAGCCTGTCATATGAAAGGAGACTTGAGGAGCTCGGTTTGTTTTCCTTAACCAAAAGAAGGTTGAGAGGAGATATGATTGCTCTCTTTAAATATATCAGAGGGATAAATACCAGGGAGGGAGAGGAATTATTTCAGCTCAGTACTAATGTGGACATAAGAACAAATGGATATAAATTGGCAGTCGGGAAGTTTAGGCTTGAAATTAGATGAAGGTTTCTAACCATCAGGAGAGTGAAATTCTGGAACAGCCTACCAAGGGAAACAGTGGGGCGAAGGACCTCTCTGGCTTTAAGATTGCTTGATAAGTTTATGGAGGGAATGGTTTGATAGGATAACGTGATTTAGTCAATAACGTACACCACTGGTAATTAGTACCGAGGGTCAATGTTGGGATATTGGAAAGTCTTTTTCCTGAGTGTCTGGCTGGAGAGTCTTGCCCGCATGCTCGGGTTCAGCTGATCGCCCTATTTGGGGTCGGAAGGAATTTTCTCCAGGGTAGATTGGCAGTGGCCCTGGAGGTTTTTCGCCTTCCTCCGCAGCATGGGGCAGGGGTCGCTTGCTGAAGGATTATCTGCTACTTGAAGTCTTTAAATCAGGATTTGGGGACTTCAACAGCTGAGTCAAGGGAGAGAATTATTTCAGGAATGGGTGGGTCAGCTTTTGTGGCCTGCATCTTGCGGGAGGTCAGACTAGATGGTCATAATGGTCCCTTCTGATCTTAAGTTCTATGATTCTATGAAACAATACAGTGATAAAGTTCAGGTCAAATCAGTAAATCAACGAGTTAACTAGGATATTGCGTTGGAATCAAGTCGTCAATTTAGTCAAACCATCAGATGAATACAGCAGAAAATCAACCCTTATAAATCCTAGAACAGCAACCCAAGGAGGCAGGTGCATATTTAGTGGTGTCAAAACCCCAATCAGAGGTTTTCACCCAGGCAGTGCATCCCAGATTTAGCCAGCTGAACATTTCAATACCGAAACCAAATTATTGCTTATATTTAGCCCACAGCCTCAAAGTGAATTAGTTTTCTCCTTAGCTTTCACTATTGCATCACTAATACTAGAAAAAGGAAAATAAATGGTAAGATTACGAGGGGTTGGATCTCTGCAGCTCTTCGGCTTTGGAGTCACATGGAGCAAGACCTGTAGCTGCAGTTGAGGAACCAGGTACTGGCATAGCTGGCCCAGCACTTCGGGCTAGCAGTCTTTTCAGTCTCTCTTAGATGACTTACATAAGAACACAAGACAGGTCATACTAGGTCAAACCAATGGGCCATCTAGCCCAGTGTGCTGCCTGAGAGTGACCAGTGCCAGATGCTTCAGAGAGAATGAACAGAACACGCTTGTTGATTTGAAAGCTGAAGGACTCCCACCCTTACTTTATACTTTATTATTGTAGATTCCAGCTTACCCCACCTTACCACACCTCCGGCGAGGTCTCTGGGCAAATCAGGTGTGAACTAATCCTTCGATACAGACATGTCCCACTCTACATGAAGTGAGGCAGAGTTTGGGCCAACGTCAGTTTGGAATAGCCTGACTTAACCCGGCAGTTTTCTCAAAGTATCTGCTGTCGTAAACCACATGCAGTGTGGACGTGTGAACCCCAAAGGTATCAAACATGAAAGAAACAAAGGCCAGTTATGGGGAGGTTTCCATGGCCAGGCCTGAGGGTTAAACAGCTGGCCTCCTCAAAAGGAAAAAGGGTCTCAGCACCCATAAAAATAACTGGTTGCAAAAATCAATCATCATGCATCCATCACCATTTTAAATTCTGACCTCTCCTGCCCGATGTGTCTTTGTTTAGCAAACAAGCAAATTGGGGAACTCTGTGGCTGTTACCCTCTAACTCAGTAGAAGGTTACACATCTTGACTCAAGCAATTTTCCTCTTCACAGAATATTTATTTTAAAGTTTATCAAAATAAATTCCATTTGAAAGAGAAATAATTACAGTCTACACTGGGGCTCTATTTTCATACATGCTATTTCTCTCACGTTCCCCCACTCTAATTCCTTTGGAGTGAGGTTTTACTTTTCAGGATTAGCCACCATTTCCAATATAGTAGGAGGGGCAGGGAGAGAACTAGAAGAAAATCTGAATTATATAGTAACACTGAAAGTTATCACATAATCAGCCTCTTACTTTACACTAATTAACTTCATGTTTAATTTCATTGTCACTGGTAACAACTTATTCAAAGATTACAAAATATAAACCTATAGGGCAGTTTTCTTAATTCCCATTTCCACCATTGAGTTTTGTGTGAAGTCACATTCTACAATAACCTAGAGCCTTCCATTTATGAGAGTTCATTTCGCCTGGGTCTTCTCCCATAAGTGTAGGTGGAAGGGCTCTCACGCCACGTGGGAAGGCTGCATCATGAGAAAAATACCTGTGTTCTATTATCACATTTTCTAATCTTTCAGAGTAGCAGCAGGTGGAGAAGTGATACAAATGCATTTAAGACTTAATAGCCAAACTAAGGGCACGTTTTTCACTACCCGCCATATCGGGCGGTTTAGCAATCGATCCCCAAATGCACTCATGTCGACCAGAACTCCACCAACGCTAACGGCAGTAGCGAGTCGACATGGGGAGCCGCGGACATCGAGCCCACACCGTGAGGACGGTAGTATGATATAAGATACTTCGACTTCAGCTACGTTATTCACGAGATGAAGTTGCGATCTTATATCGATTTTCCCCGTAGTGTAGACCTGCCCTAAGAGACCAAACCACAGAGTCAGGACTCAGCATTTATGTATCCTGCAGTCTGAACTTGAATCTGATACATTCCTCATTGGCTACCATCATTTGCCCAGCATGGAACTGCTTCTGTCCAAAAAGGCAGCCAGATTGGGACCCATAGGCATGGATTGGCTCTGAAGCAATCAGATGTTTCTCTCTGTGCTTCATGAAACTTTGGATCCAAATGGTAAAAGACAGTTGTTCCCAATTTAATAATGGCATCATTTAGGAGTGAGACCAATGCCACTTAACTAGGGAGCAGCATTCTAAAAATAGTTTACCTGGGCCATCCATCTCTGGGGCAAAAAATCAACCACTAGTACATGCGATTTCTACCTGAGTCCTTGTCAAATGTTTGACTTTTCTTGGAGTAATTTTACACTTCTCTGGTGTAGAATTCTTCACCAAGCACACAAAAGATCAGTAGCAATAGTGAAGTATAACACCCCCATATGCCCTTTATTTCTTTAATCTGGTGGCACAGATTTAAATTAGGACTAAATTCAGGTGTGGCTTAGAATCCTTGTAAACACCAAATGTCAGGTATCTATGGAAAATAGGTCTCTTTCTGCAGCTATATCACATTCAACACGGATTTCATTTTCTACATATTTGCAGCATTGCCCAGGGGTGACTGAACAGAAACATCACTTCCATTTTCCCCTTCCCTACCTAGATAGGAATTGCATTTCCCAAATAATAGGCAACCCGCACCTGATTAGGAAGGAGATCTCTTCACGAGCAACCTCCTGCAGGGCCTGGGCCACAACTGCTTTGGGGGCCAAATGCATGGGTATCTTATAGTCTCATAGACTTTAAAGTCAGAAGGGACCATTATGATCATCTAGTCTGACCTCCTGCACAATGCAGGCCACAGAATCTCACCCACCCACTCCTGTAACAACCCCCTAACCTTAGTTCCAAGTCATTTACCAGGGAATTTTCTTCACAGCCCTTTAGAAAAAATATTGACCTTCCCAACTGAACAACAGAGGGGTTGGGATGGTGATAGGGAAGCCCTCTGACTTACCATAGCTTCTTCTGTTGTTAGAGAGGGTGAAGTGAGATTTTCCCCTATCCCTGCCCTGTTCATAGAATATCAGGGTTAGAAGGGACCTCAGGAGGTCATCTAGTTCAACCCCCCTGCTCAAAGCAGGACCAATCCCCAGCTTTTGGCCCCAAATCCCTAAATAGTCCCCTCAAGGACTGAGCTCACAACCCTAGGTTTAGCAGGCCAATGCTCAAACCACTGAGCTATCCCTCCCAGTTCCTTCTCTTTGTTGTAGTTCAATATATTTTAAGTGAGAAAAGTGGTAGTAACAATTTGCTCTCCAGCACAACCTGAAGCAACATCAGAGCAAATGGGAACGAAACAATTTGTTGATGACTAACAATTGCTTTGAAATGGGGGAACAGTATAACTGTGATGCTCAGGGTTTGTTTAGACTAGGAAAAGTGATGGACTTTAGGTCAGGTCAAGGGGAAAGCTAATGCCAACCACTGCACCTGGGCTGCAGCTGCACTACAACTATAATTGTCTTTTTACACCAAGATCACTAACTTGAGCAGCCAACGCCATGTACAGCCCTAGTGGATGGAAGGCCCAGGTAGTTTTTGCCTCAGTGTAGCTTGTTGGGATCAAACCTCTCTTCTCCACCTGGCGCTGAAGAACATTCCTAGCTGGAGGGACACACACTCCTACGACTCAAAAGGAAAAGAGTTGATAGAAAAGATCACAGGATTGACCCCAAAGAAGGGTGAGCTGCAAAAGGCAGAAGCAGGCAACCTGATCTGCAGGAGCTGAGAGACCACGGTGAAGATGGTGTGAAGATCACTTTGTGGGGAATTAACAAATGTGATTTAAAAAAAAAAAATCTTTGGCCAACCCTAGTCAAGGCATTTATTACAGTTCTCTCTCATGTGAATTTTCTGAGGTCTAATAAGGCTTGAGCTCTGACTGAAGCTTTTTCCCACACTCAGAGCACGTGTAGGGTCTCTCCACCATGGATTCTCTGATGTGTGAAAAGCTTTGAGTTATAACTGAAGCTTTTTCCACACGCAGAGCATGTGTAGGGTGTCTCTCCCATGTGGATTTTCTGATGTCTAATAAGGCTTGAGCTCTGATTGAAGGTTTTCCAGGCCTGGTCTACACTACGAGTTTATTTCAATATAGCAGCGTTAAACCAAAATTAACGCTGCACCCGTCCACAATGAAACCCTTTATTTTGGTATAAAGGGTTTAATATCGATATTCGCACTCCTCCCGACAAGGAGTAGCGCTGAAATCGGTATTGCCATTTCAATTAGGTTAGTGTGGCTGCAATTTGACGGTATTGGCCTCCGGGAGCTATCCCACAGTGCACCATTGTGACCGCTCTGGACAGCAATCTGAACTCGGATGCACTGGCTAGGTAGACAGGAAAAGCCCCAGGAACTTTTGAATTTAATTTCCTGTTTGCCCAGCGTGGAGCGCTGATCAGCACAGGTGACCATTCAGTCCCAGAATCAAAAAAAGACCTCCAGCATGGACAGTACGGGAGATACTGAATCTGATCTCTGTATGGGGAGATGAACCTATTCTACCAGAACTCCGTTCCAATAGACGAAATGCCAAAACATTTGAAAAAATCTCCAAGGCTATGATGGACAGAGGCCACAACAGGGACTCGGCACAGTGCTGCGTGAAACTTAAGGAGCTGAGACAAGCGTACCAGAAAGCCAAAGAATGAAATGGACACTCACGGAGGGAGGGGCGACTGATAACTGTAGCTATCCCACAGTTCCTGCACTTTCTGAAAACCATTTGAATTCTTGGCTGAGCTCCCAAAGCCTGAAGGGTCAAAAACATTGTTGTGGGTGGTTCAGAGTATGTGTCATCAGCTCCCACCTTCCTCTGTGAAACCAAAGGGAAAAAATGTTTCCGCCTTTTTCAATGTCACTGTATGTCTATTGGATGCTGCTGGCAGACGCGGTGCTGCAGCGCTACACCGCAGCATCCCCTTCCCTTCCCTTCCCTTGCAGACAGTGCAGTATGACTGATCTCCGTCATCATCATCCCATGACTTCTCCTGGCCGGCCTCGGTGAGGTCGGCCGGGGGCGCCTGGGCAAAAATGAGAATGACTCCCCAGGCCATTCTCTTCCTTAAGTTTTGTCTCCTGGAGATTCACTCCTGCCTGGAATATCATAGCAGCTGGAGGCTGCCCTCCCCTCCCCCCTTTGATCTCTGCTTGCAGAGGCAATAAAGTCAGCGCTGTTTCAAATTTATGCATTCTTTATTACTTCATCACACAAATGGGGGGATAACTGCCACGGTAGCCCAGGAGGAGTGGGGGAGGAGGGAAGCAATGGGTGGCGGTGTTGCAGGGCACTCCTCAGAATGGCATGCAGCTCATCATTTCTGTGGGATGTCCGGACTCTGACCCGGAGTGGCTGTTTGCCTCTGGTTCTTTTTTTTTTTTTTTGTAGTAGGCTTGCCTGATATTCTAGGCAGGACTGACTCCCTTTAGACAAAACTCTGAAGAAGAGAATGACCTGGGGAGTCATTCCCATTTTTGTCCATGTCGTGCCGACTCTCACCGAGGCCGCCAGGAGCACCATGACAGCAGCAGATGGTACAGTATGATTGGTAACTGTCATTGTCAACTTGCAAGGCAGCAGACGGTACAGTAGAGCTGGTAACCTCTTTGCTAATTTGTAAAAGGCAAGGGATGATGCTGTGTAGCGCTGCAGTACCGCATCTGTTAGCAACATCCAGTAGACATACGGTGACAGTGAAAAAGCTGAACAGGCCTCCATGGTTGCCGTGCTGGTATGTCTGCCCGGGCAATCCAGGGAAAAGGGTGTGGAAATAATTGTCTGCCATTGCTTTCACGGAGGGAGGATTGTCTGATGACATTTACCCAGAATCACTCATACACTGTTTTTGCCCCATCATTCATTGGTATCTCAACCCAGAATTCCAATGGGCAGAGGAGACTATGGGATAGCTACCCACATTGCAACACTCCAGAAATCGACGCCAGCCTCGGCACATGGATTTACACCGCCCTATTAATGTGCTTAGTGGTGGCCACGCAGCACTCGACTTTATACAATGTTTCCAAAAATCGGTCTCCGTGAAATTGGAATAATCCAGTGTAGACATATTTTTCCTACACTCAGCTAATCCTTAGGCATCTCCTATGTGGATTTTCTGATGTTTAATAAGGTTTGAGCGCTGATTGAAGCTTTTCCCACACTCGAGCATGTGTAGGGCTCTCTCCTGTGTGGATTCTCTGATGTGCAATCAGGGTAGAGTTCTGATTGAAGCTTTCCCGCACTCCAGTGCATATGTATGGGCTTCTCTCCTGTGTGGATTCTCTGATGTGAGATGAGGGCTGAAACAATGAATGAAAGGCTTACACTCAGAGCATCCATAAGGTTTCTCACCTGTGTGGATTCTCTGATGTGTGGTAAGGGCTGAGCTATAACTCAAGCTTTTCCGCGTGACTCAGAGCATGCAAGTAGGGTTTCTCTCCTGTGTGGATTCTACAATGAGATAAGGTGAGTGCTGACTAAAGCTTTTCCCACACTCAGAGCATGTGGAAGGCATCTCTCCTGTGTGGGATTATGATGTTTGATAAGGTTTGAGCTCTTGATTGAAGCTTTT